>NW_022148174.1:0-38662 GCF_901933205.1 Camarhynchus parvulus
GAAACTGTGCCAGACAGAAAACATCTCCTATCGTGTTCTAGAGGTTGCACAAAGGTTTGTACAGTGTTTTGCACCAAGGAAAAGAAAGTTGTCCAAAACTCCTTCTTTTTCAATATTCATGTGAATGCAAAAGGCAGGAGAGTGGTAAGGTACTGTTTTCCATCAGTTTGCAAAATGCACACACAATGCCAGTGTTGTGCTGCTTCGTTTTGTCCTTTTAGCGCCTCTTTGTCACCTACACCTTAGAAAAAGCTTTCACTATGTCTCGCAAGGAGAAACTGTGCCAGGACAGAAAACATCTCCTATCGTGTTCTAGAGGTTGCACAAAGGTTTGTACAGTGTTTTGCACCAAGGAAAAGAAAGTTGTCCAAAACTCCTTCTTTTTCAATATTCATGTGAATGCAAAAGGCAGGAGAGTGGTAAGGTACTGTTTTCCATCAGTTTGCAAAATGCACACACAATGCCAGTGTTGTGCTGCTTCGTTTTGTCCTTTAGCCGCCTCTTTGTCACCTACACCTTAGAAAAACCTTTTTCACTATGTCTCGCAAGGAGAAACTGTGCCAGGACAGAAAACATCTCCTATCGTGTTCTAGAGGTTGCACAAAGGTTTGTACAGTGTTTTGCACCAAGGAAAAGAAAGTTGTCCAAAACTCCTTCTTTTTCAATATTCATGTGAATGCAAAAGGCAGGAGAGTGGTAAGGTACTGTTTTCCATCAGTTTGCAAAATGCACACACAATGCCAGTGTTGTGCTGCTTCGCTTTTGTCCTTTAGCGCCTCTTTGTCACCTACACCTTAGAAAAGCTTTTCACTATGTCTCGCAAGGAGAAACTGTGCCAGGACAGAAAACATCTCCTATCGTGTTCTAGAGGTTGCACAAAGGTTTGTACAGTGTTTTGCACCAAGGAAAAGAAAGTTGTCCAAAACTCCTTCTTTTCAATATTCATGTGAATGCAAAAGGCAGGAGAGTGGTAAGGTACTGTTTTCCATCAGTTTGCAAAATGCACACGAAAAACCTTTTCACTATGTCTCGCAAGGAGAAACTGTGCCAGGACAGAAAACATCTCCTATCGTGTTCTAGAGGTTGCACAAAGGTTTGTACAGTGTTTTGCACCAAGGAAAAGAAAGTTGTCCAAAACTCCTTCTTTTTCAATATTCATGTGAATGCAAAAGGCAGGAGAGTGGTAAGGTACTGTTTTCCATCAGTTTGCAAAATGCACACACAATGCCAGTGTTGTGCTGCTTCGTTTTGTCCTTTAGCGCCTCTTTGTCACCTACACCTTAGAAAACCTTTTCACTATGTCTCGCAAGGAGAAACTGTGCCAGGACAGAAAACATCTCCTATCGTGTTCTAGAGGTTGCACAAAGGTTTGTACAGTGTTTTGCACCAAGGAAAAGAAAGTTGTCCAAAACTCCTTCTTTTCAATATTCATGTGAATGCAAAAGGCAGGAGAGTGGTAAGGTACTGTTTTCCATCAGTTTGCAAAATGCACACACAATGCCAGTGTTGTGCTGCTTCGTTTTGTCCTTTAGCGCCTCTTTGTCACCTACACCTTAGAAAAGCTTTTTCACTATGTCTCGCAAGGAGAAACTGTGCCAGGACAGAAAACATCTCCTATCGTGTTCTAGAGGTTGCACAAAGGTTTGTACAGTGTTTTGCACCAAGGAAAAGAAAGTTGTCCAAAACTCCTTCTTTTTCAATATTCATGTGAATGCAAAAGGCAGGAGAGTGGTAAGGTACTGTTTTCCATCAGTTTGCAAAATGCACACACAATGCCAGTGTTGTGCTGCTTCGCTTTTGTCCTTTAGCGCCTCTTTGTCACCTACACCTTAGAAAAGCTTTTCACTATGTCTGGCAAGGAGAAACTGTGCCAGGACAGAAAACATCTCCTATCGTGTTCTAGAGGTTGCACAAAGGTTTGTACAGTGTTTTGCACCAAGGAAAAGAAAGTTGTCCAAAACTCCTTCTTTTCAATATTCATGTGAATGCAAAAGGCAGGAGAGTGGTAAGGTACTGTTTTCCATCAGTTTGCAAAATGCACACACAATGCCAGTGTTGTGCTGCTTTCGTTTTGTCCTTTAGCCTCTTTGTCACCTACACCTTAGAAAAACCTTTTCACTATGTCTCGCAAGGAGAAACTGTGCCAGGACAGAAAACATCTCCTATCGTGTTCTAGAGGTTGCACAAAGGTTTGTACAGTGTTTTGCACCAAGGAAAAGAAAGTTGTCCAAAACTCCTTCTTTTTCAATATTCATGTGAATGCAAAAGGCAGGAGAGTGGTAAGGTACTGTTTTCCATCAGTTTGCAAAATGCACACACAATGCCAGTGTTGTGCTGCTTCGTTTTGTCCTTTAGCGCCTCTTTGTCACCTACACCTTAGAAAAGCTTTCACTATGTCTCGCAAGGAGAAACTGTGCCAGGACAGAAAACATCTCCTATCGTGTTCTAGAGGTTGCACAAAGGTTTGTACAGTGTTTTGCACCAAGGAAAAGAAAGTTGTCCAAAACTCCTTCTTTTTTTCAATATTCATGTGAATGCAAAAGGCAGGAGAGTGGTAAGGTACTGTTTTCCATCAGTTTGCAAAATGCACACACAATGCCAGTGTTGTGCTGCTTCGTTTTGTCCTTTAGCGCCTCTTTGTCACCTACACCTTAGAAAAAGCTTTTTCTCACTATGTCTCGCAAGGAGAAACTGTGCCAGGACAGAAAACATCTCCTATCGTGTTCTAGAGGTTGCACAAAGGTTTGTACAGTGTTTTGCACCAAGGAAAAGAAAGTTGTCCAAAACTCCTTCTTTTTCAATATTCATGTGAATGCAAAAGGCAGGAGAGTGGTAAAACATCTCCTATCGTGTTCTAGAGGTTGCACAAAGGTTTGTACAGTGTTTTGCACCAAGGAAAAGAAAGTTGTCCAAAACTCCTTCTTTTTCAATATTCATGTGAATGCAAAAGGCAGGAGAGTGGTAAGGTACTGTTTTCCATCAGTTTGCAAAATGCACACACAATGCCAGTGTTGTGCTGTTTCGTTTTGTCCTTTAGCGCCTCTTTGTCACCTACACCTTAGAAAAAGCTTTTCACTATGTCTCGCAAGGAGAAACTGTGCCAGGACAGAAAACATCTCCTATCGTGTTCTAGAGGTTGCACAAAGGTTTGTACAGTGTTTTGCACCAAGGAAAAGAAAGTTGTCCAAAACTCCTTCTTTTTCAATATTCATGTGAATGCAAAAGGCAGGAGAGTGGTAAGGTACTGTTTTCCATCAGTTTGCAAAATGCACACACAATGCCAGTGTTGTGCTGCTTCGTTTTGTCCTTTAGCGCCTTTGTCACCTACACCTTAGAAAAAGCTTTTCACTATGTCTGGCAAGGAGAAACTGTGCCAGGACAGAAAACATCTCCTATCGTGTTCTAGAGGTTGCACAAAGGTTTGTACAGTGTTTTGCACCAAGGAAAAGAAAGTTGTCCAAAACTCCTTCTTTTTCAATATTCATGTGAATGCAAAAGGCAGGAGAGTGGTAAGGTACTGTTTTCCATCAGTTTGCAAAATGCACACACAATGCCAGTGTTGTGCTGCTTCGCTTTGTCCTTTTAGCGCCTCTTTGTCACCTACACCTTAGAAAAGCTTTTTCACTATGTCTCGCAAGGAGAAACTGTGCCAGGACAGAAAACATCTCCTATCGTGTTCTAGAGGTTGCACAAAGGTTTGTACAGTGTTTTGCACCAAGGAAAAGAAAGTTGTCCAAAACTCCTTCTTTTTCAATATTCATGTGAATGCAAAAGGCAGGAGAGTGGTAAGGTACTGTTTTCCATCAGTTTGCAAAATGCACACACAATGCCAGTGTTGTGCTGCTTCGTTTTGTCCTTTAGCGCCTCTTTGTCACCTACACCTTTAGAAAAGCTTTTCACTATGTCTCGCAAGGAGAAACTGTGCCAGGACAGAAAACATCTCCTATCGTGTTCTAGAGGTTGCACAAAGGTTTGTACAGTGTTTTGCACCAAGGAAAAGAAAGTTGTCCAAAACTCCTTCTTTTTCAATATTCATGTGAATGCAAAAGGCAGGAGAGTGGTAAGGTACTGTTTTCCATCAGTTTGCAAAATGCACACACAATGCCAGTGTTGTGCTGCTTCGTTTTGTCCTTTAGCGCCTCTTTGTCACCTACACCTTAGAAAAAGCTTTTCACTATGTCTGGCAAGGAGAAACTGTGCCAGGACAGAAAACATCTCCTATCGTGTTCTAGAGGTTGCACAAAGGTTTGTACAGTGTTTTGCACCAAGGAAAAGAAAGTTGTCCAAAACTCCTTCTTTTTCAATATTCATGTGAATGCAAAAGGCAGGAGAGTGGTAAGGTACTGTTTTCCATCAGTTTGCAAAATGCACACACAATGCCAGTGTTGTGCTGCTTCGTTTTGTCCTTTAGCGCCTCTTTGTCACCTACACCTTAGAAAAAGCTTTTTCACTATGTCTCGCAAGGAGAAACTGTGCCAGGACAGAAAACATCTCCTATCGTGTTCTAGAGGTTGCACAAAGGTTTGTACAGTGTTTTGCACCAAGGAAAAGAAAGTTGTCCAAAACTCCTTCTTTTTCAATATTCATGTGAATGCAAAAGGCAGGAGAGTGGTAAGGTACTGTTTTCCATCAGTTTGCAAAATGCACACACAATGCCAGTGTTGTGTGCTTCGCTTTTTTGTCCTTTAGCGCCTCTTGTCACCTACACCTTAGAAAAGCTTTTCACTATGTCTCGCAAGGAGAAACTGTGCCAGGACAGAAAACATCTCCTATCGTGTTCTAGAGGTTGCACAAAGGTTTGTACAGTGTTTTGCACCAAGGAAAAGAAAGTTGTCCAAAACTCCTTTTTTTCAATATTCATGTGAATGCAAAAGGCAGGAGAGTGGTAAGGTACTGTTTTCCATCAGTTTGCAAAATGCACACACAATGCCAGTGTTGTGCTGCTTCGTTTTGTCCTTTAGCGCCTCTTTGTCACCTACACCTTAGAAAAAGCTTTTTTCACTATGTCTGGCAAGGAGAAACTGTGCCAGGACAGAAAACATCTCCTATCGTGTTCTAGAGGTTGCACAAAGGTTTGTACAGTGTTTTGCACCAAGGAAAAGAAAGTTGTCCAAAACTCCTCTTTTTCAATATTCATGTGAATGCAAAAGGCAGGAGAGTGGTAAGGTACTGTTTTCCATCAGTTTGCAAAATGCACACACAATGCCAGTGTTGTGCTGCTTCGTTTTGTCCTTTAGCGCCTCTTTGTCACCTACACCTTAGAAAAAGCTTTTCACTATGTCTGGCAAGGAGAAACTGTGCCAGGACAGAAAACATCTCCTATCGTGTTCTAGAGGTTGCACAAAGGTTTGTACAGTGTTTTGCACCAAGGAAAAGAAAGTTGTCCAAAACTCCTTCTTTTTCAATATTCATGTGAATGCAAAAGGCAGGAGAGTGGTAAGGTACTGTTTTCCATCAGTTTGCAAAATGCACACACAATGCCAGTGTTGTGCTGCTTCGTTTTGTCCTTTAGGTTGCCTCTTTGTCACCTACACCTTAGAAAAGCTTTTTCACTATGTCTCGCAAGGAGAAACTGTGCCAGGACAGAAAACATCTCCCTATCGTGTTCTAGAGGTTGCACAAAGGTTTGTACAGTGTTTTGCACCAAGGAAAAGAAAGTTGTCCAAAACTCCTTCTTTTTCAATATTCATGTGAATGCAAAAGGCAGGAGAGTGGTAAGGTACTGTTTTCCATCAGTTTGCAAAATGCACACACAATGCCAGTGTTGTGCTGCTTCGTTTTGTCCTTTAGCGCCTCTTTGTCACCTACACCTTTAGAAAAAGCTTTTCACTATGTCTGGCAAGGAGAAACTGTGCCAGGACAGAAAACATCTCCTATCGTGTTCTAGAGGTTGCACAAAGGTTTGTACAGTGTTTTGCACCAAGGAAAAGAAAGTTGTCCAAAACTCCTTCTTTTTCAATATTCATGTGAATGCAAAAGGCAGGAGAGTGGTAAGGTACTGTTTTCCATCAGTTTGCAAAATGCACACACAATGCCAGTGTTGTGCTGCTTCGTTTTGTCCTTTAGCGCCTCTTTGTCACCTACACCTTAGAAAAAGCTTTTCACTATGTCTGGCAAGGAGAAACTGTGCCAGGACAGAAAACATCTCCTATCGTGTTCTAGAGGTTGCACAAAGGTTTGTACAGTGTTTTGCACCAAGGAAAAGAAAGTTGTCCAAAACTCCTTCTTTTTCAATATTCATGTGAATGCAAAAGGCAGGAGAGTGGTAAGGTACTGTTTTCCATCAGTTTGCAAAATGCACACACAATGCCAGTGTTGTGCTGCTTTTGTTTTGTCCTTTAGCGCCTCTCTTGTCACCTACACCTTAGAAAAAGCTTTTCACTATGTCTCGCAAGGAGAAACTGTGCCAGGACAGAAAACATCTCCTATCGTGTTCTAGAGGTTGCACAAAGGTTTGTACAGTGTTTTGCACCAAGGAAAAGAAAGTTGTCCAAAACTCCTTCTTTTCAATATTCATGTGAATGCAAAAGGCAGGAGAGTGGTAAGGTACTGTTTTCCATCAGTTTGCAAAATGCACACACAATGCCAGTGTTGTGCTGCTTCTTTTTTGTCCTTTAGCGCCTCTTTGTCACCTACACCTTAGAAAAAGCTTTTCACTATGTCTCGCAAGGAGAAACTGTGCCAGGACAGAAAACATCTCCTATCGTGTTCTAGAGGTTGCACAAAGGTTTGTACAGTGTTTTGCACCAAGGAAAAGAAAGTTGTCCAAAACTCCTTCTTTTTCAATATTCATGTGAATGCAAAAGGCAGGAGAGTGGTAAGGTACTGTTTTCCATCAGTTTGCAAAATGCACACACAATGCCAGTGTTGTGCTGCTTCGTTTTGTCCTTTAGCGCCTCTTTGTCACCTACACCTTAGAAAAACCTTTCTCACTATGTCTCGCAAGGAGAAACTGTGCCAGGACAAAAAACATCTCCTATCGTGTTCTAGAGGTTGCACAAAGGTTTGTACAGTGTTTTGCACCAAGGAAAAGAAAGTTGTCCAAAACTCCTTCTTTTTCAATATTCATGTGAATGCAAAAGGCAGGAGAGTGGTAAGGTACTGTTTTCCATCAGTTTGCAAAATGCACACACAATGCCAGTGTTGTGCTGCTTCGCGTTTTGTCCTTTAGCGCCTCTTTGTCACCTACACCTTAGAAAAAAGCTTTTTCACTATGTCTCGCAAGGAGAAACTGTGCCAGGACAGAAAACATCTCCTATCGTGTTCTAGAGGTTGCACAAAGGTTTGTACAGTGTTTTGCACCAAGGAAAAGAAAGTTGTCCAAAACTCCTTCTTTTTCAATATTCATGTGAATGCAAAAGGCAGGAGAGTGGTAAGGTACTGTTTTCCATCAGTTTGCAAAATGCACACACAATGCCAGTGTTGTGCTGCTTCGTTTTGTCCTTTTTAGCGCCTCTTTTGTCACCTACACCTTAGAAAAACTTTTTCACTATGTCTCGCAAGGAGAAACTGTGCCAGGACAGAAAACATCTCCTATCGTGTTCTAGAGGTTGCACAAAGGTTTGTACAGTGTTTTGCACCAAGGAAAAGAAAGTTGTCCAAAACTCCTTCTTTTTCAATATTCATGTGAATGCAAAAGGCAGGAGAGTGGTAAGGTACTGTTTTCCATCAGTTTGCAAAATGCACACACAATGCCAGTGTTGTGCTGCTTCGCTTTTGTCCTTTAGCCTCTTTGTCACCTACACCTTAGAAAAAAGCTTTTTCACTATGTCTCGCAAGGAGAAACTGTGCCAGGACAGAAAACATCTCCTATCGTGTTCTAGAGGTTGCACAAAGGTTTGTACAGTGTTTTGCACCAAGGAAAAGAAAGTTGTCCAAAACTCCTTCTTTTTCAATATTCATGTGAATGCAAAAGGCAGGAGAGTGGTAAGGTACTGTTTTCCATCAGTTTGCAAAATGCACACACAATGCCAGTGTTGTGCTGCTTCGTTTTGTCCTTTAGCCGCCTCTTTTGTCACCTACACCTTAGAAAAACCTTTTTCACTATGTCTGGCAAGGAGAAACTGTGCCAGGACAGAAAACATCTCCTATCGTGTTCTAGAGGTTGCACAAAGGTTTGTACAGTGTTTTGCACCAAGGAAAAGAAAGTTGTCCAAAACTCCTTCTTTTTCAATATTCATGTGAATGCAAAAGGCAGGAGAGTGGTAAGGTACTGTTTTCCATCAGTTTGCAAAATGCACACACAATGCCAGTGTTGTGCTGCTTCGTTTTGTCCTTTTTAGCCTCTTTGTCACCTACACCTTAGAAAAGCTTTTTCACTATGTCTCGCAAGGAGAAACTGTGCCAGGACAGAAAACATCTCCTATCGTGTTCTAGAGGTTGCACAAAGGTTTGTACAGTGTCTTGTTTTGTCCTTTAGCGCCTCTTTGTCACCTACACCTTAGAAAAAGCTTTTCACTATGTCTCGCAAGGAGAAACTGTGCCAGGACAGAAAACATCTCCTATCGTGTTCTAGAGGTTGCACAAAGGTTTGTACAGTGTTTTGCACCAAGGAAAAGAAAGTTGTCCAAAACTCCTTCTTTTTCAATATTCATGTGAATGCAAAAGGCAGGAGAGTGGTAAGGTACTGTTTTCCATCAGTTTGCAAAATGCACACACAATGCCAGTGTTGTGCTGCTTCGTTTTGTCCTTTTAGCCGCCTCTTTGTCACCTACACCTTAGAAAAAGCTTTTCACTATGTCTCGCAAGGAGAAACTGTGCCAGGACAGAAAACATCTCCTATCGTGTTCTAGAGGTTGCACAAAGGTTTGTACAGTGTTTTGCACCAAGGAAAAGAAAGTTGTCCAAAACTCCTTCTTTTTCAATATTCATGTGAATGCAAAAGGCAGGAGAGTGGTAAGGTACTGTTTTCCATCAGTTTGCAAAATGCACACACAATGCCAGTGTTGTGCTGCTTCGTTTTGTCCTTTAGCGCCTCTTTGTCACCTACACCTTAGAAAAACCTTTTTCACTATGTCTCGCAAGGAGAAACTGTGCCAGGACAGAAAACATCTCCTATCGTGTTCTAGAGGTTGCACAAAGGTTTGTACAGTGTTTTGCACCAAGGAAAAGAAAGTTGTCCAAAACTCCTTCTTTTTCAATATTCATGTGAATGCAAAAGGCAGGAGAGTGGTAAGGTACTGTTTTCCATCAGTTTGCAAAATGCACACACAATGCCAGTGTTGTGCTGCTTCGTTTTGTCCTTTAGCGCCTCTTTGTCACCTACACCTTAGAAAAAGCTTTCTCACTATGTCTCGTAAGGAGAAACTGTGCCAGGACAGAAAACATCTCCTATCGTGTTCTAGAGGTTGCACAAAGGTTTGTACAGTGTTTTGCACCAAGGAAAAGAAAGTTGTCCAAAACTCCTTCTTTTTCAATATTCATGTGAATGCAAAAGGCAGGAGAGTGGTAAGGTACTGTTTTCCATCAGTTTGCAAAATGCACACACAATGCCAGTGTTGTGCTGCTTCGTTTTTGTCCTTTAGCGCCTCTTTGTCACCTACACCTTAGAAAAAGCTTTTTCACTATGTCTGGCAAGGAGAAACTGTGCCAGGACAGAAAACATCTCCTATCGTGTTCTAGAGGTTGCACAAAGGTTTGTACAGTGTTTTGCACCAAGGAAAAGAAAGTTGTCCAAAACTCCTTCTTTTTCAATATTCATGTGAATGCAAAAGGCAGGAGAGTGGTAAGGTACTGTTTTCCATCAGTTTGCAAAATGCACACACAATTCGCCTCTTTGTCACCTACACCTTAAAAAAAGCCAGGACAGAACTATGTCTGGCAAGGAGAAACTGTGCCAGGACAGAAAACATCTCCTATCGTGTTCTAGAGGTTGCACAAAGGTTTGTACAGTGTTTTGCACCAAGGAAAAGAAAGTTGTCCAAAACTCCTTCTTTTTCAATATTCATGTGAATGCAAAAGGCAGGAGAGTGGTAAGGTACTGTTTTCCATCAGTTTGCAAAATGCACACACAATGCCAGTGTTGTGCTGCTTCGTTTTGTCCTTTAGCGCCTGTTTTGTCACCTACACCTTAAAAAAACTTTTTCACTATGTCTGGCAAGGAGAAACTGTGCCAGGACAGAAAACATCTCCTATCGTGTTCTAGAGGTTGCACAAAGGTTTGTACAGTGTTTTGCACCAAGGAAAAGAAAGTTGTCCAAAACTCCTTTTTTTTCAATATTCATGTGAATGCAAAAGGCAGGAGAGTGGTAAGGTACTGTTTTCCATCAGTTTGCAAAATGCACACACAATGCCAGTGTTGTGCTGCTTCGTTTTGTCCTTTAGCGCCTCTTTGTCACCTACACCTTAGAAAAAGCTTTTTCACTATGTCTGGCAAGGAGAAACTGTGCCAGGACAGAAAACATCTCCTATCGTGTTCTAGAGGTTGCACAAAGGTTTGTACAGTGTTTTGCACCAAGGAAAAGAAAGTTGTCCAAAACTCCTTCTTTTTCAATATTCATGTGAATGCAAAAGGCAGGAGAGTGGTAAGGTACTGTTTTCCATCAGTTTGCAAAATGCACACACAATGCCAGTGTTGTGTTTTGCTTGTTTTGTCCTTTTTAGCGCCTCTTTGTCACCTACACCTTAGAAAAAGCTTTTTCACTATGTCTCGCAAGGAGAAACTGTGCCAGGACAGAAAACATCTCCTATCGTGTTCTAGAGGTTGCACAAAGGTTTGTACAGTGTTTTGCACCAAGGAAAAGAAAGTTGTCCAAAACTCCTTCTTTTTCAATATTCATGTGAATGCAAAAGGCAGGAGAGTGGTAAGGTACTGTTTTCCATCAGTTTGCAAAATGCACACACAATGCCAGTGTTGTGCAGTGTCCTTTTTGCTTTGTCACCTACACCTTTTGTCCTTTCTCGCAAGGAGAAACTGTTGTCACCTACACCTTAGTCAAAAAAAGCTTTTCACTATGTCTCGCAAGGAGAAACTGTGCCAGGACAGAAAACATCTCCTATCGTGTTCTAGAGGTTGCACAAAGGTTTGTACAGTGTTTTGCACCAAGGAAAAGAAAGTTGTCCAAAACTCCTTCTTTTTCAATATTCATGTGAATGCAAAAGGCAGGAGAGTGGTAAGGTACTGTTTTCCATCAGTTTGCAAAATGCACACACAATGCCAGTGTTGTGCTGCTTCGTTTTTTGTCCTTTAGCGCCTCTTTGTCACCACCACACCTTAGAAAAGCTTTTCACTATGTCTGGCAAGGAGAAACTGTGCCAGGACAGAAAACATTGCCAGGACAGGAGAGTGGTAAGGTACTGTTTTCCATCAGTTTGCAAAATGTTGTCCAAACTCCTTCTTTTTCAATATTCATGTGAATGTTGTGTGTACTGTTTTCCATCAGTTTTTTTGTCCTTTTAGCAATGCCTCTTTGTCACCTACACCTTTTAGAAAAAAAGCTTTTTCACTATGTCTCGCAAGGAGAAACTGTGCCAGGACAGAAAACATCTCCTATCGTGTTCTAGAGGTTGCACAAAGGTTTGTACAGTGTTTTGCACCAAGGAAAAGAAAGTTGTCCAAAACTCCTTCTTTTTCAATATTCATGTGAATGCAAAAGGCAGGAGAGTGGTAAGGTACTGTTTTCCATCAGTTGCAAAAAATGCACACACAATGCCAGTGTTGTGCTGCTTCGCTTTTGTCCTTTAGCCGCCTCTTTGTCACCTACACCTTAGAAAAAACCTTTTCACTATATGTGGCAAGGAGAAACTGTGCCAGGACAGAAAACATCTCCTATCGTGTTCTAGAGGTTGCACAAAGGTTTGTACAGTGTTTTGCACCAAGGAAAAGAAAGTTGTCCAAAACTCCTTCTTTTTCAATATTCATGTGAATGCAAAAGGCAGGAGAGTGGTAAGGTACTGTTTTCCATCAGTTTGCAAATGCACACACAATGCAATGCCAGTGTTGTGCTGCTTTTTTTGTTTTAGCCTCTTTGTCACCTACACCTTAGAAAAAAGCTTTTCACTATGTCTGGCAAGGAGAAACTGTGCCAGGACAGAAAACATCTCCTATCGTGTTCTAGAGGTTGCACAAAGGTTTGTACAGTGTTTTGCACCAAGGAAAAGAAAGTTGTCCAAAACTCCTTTTTTTTCAATATTCATGTGAATGCAAAAGGCAGGAGAGTGGTAAGGTACTGTTTTCCATCAGTTTGCAAAATGCACACACAATGCCAGTGTTGTGTTTTGCTTGTTTTGTCCTTTAGCGCCTCTTTGTCACCTACACCTTAGAAAAAAAAGCTTTTCACTATGTCTGGCAAGGAGAAACTGTGCCAGGACAAAAAAAACATCTCCTATCGTGTTCTAGAGGTTGCACAAAGGTTTGTACAGTGTTTTGCACCAAGGAAAAGAAAGTTGTCCAAAACTCCTTCTTTTTTCAATATTCATGTGAATGCAAAAGGCAGGAGAGTGGTAAGGAGAAACTGTGCCAGGACAGAAACAAAAAAACATCGTGTTCTAGATGTGTTCTAGAGGTTGCACAAAGGTTTGTACAGTGTTTTGCACCAAGGAAAAGAAAGTTGTCCAAAACTCCTTCTTTTTCAATATTCATGTGAATGCAAAAGGCAGGAGAGTGGTAAGGTACTGTTTTCCATCAGTTTGCAAAATGCACACACAATGCCAATGTTGTGTGCTTGCTTGCTTTTTTGTCCTTTAGCGTCTCTTGTCACCTACACCTTAGAAAAAAGCTTTCACTCACTATGTCTGGCAAGGAGAAACTGTGCCAGGACAGAAAACATCTCCTATCGTGTTCTAGAGGTTGCACAAAGGTTTGTACAGTGTTTTGCACCAAGGAAAAGAAAGTTGTCCAAAACTCCTTCTTTTTTTTCAATATTGAATGAATGCAAAGGCAGGAGAGTGGTAAGGTAATTGTTTTCCCAGTTTGCAAAATGCACACACACACCATGTTGTGTTGTGCTGCTTTTGTCCTTTTGTTTTTAATGCTTGTTGTTACACCTACACCTTAGAAAAGCTTTTCACTATGTCTGGCAAGGAGAAACTGTGCCAGGACAGAAAACATCTCCTATATCGTGTTCTAGAGGTTGCACAAAGGTTTGTACAGTGTTTTGCAGGAAAAGAAAAGTTGTTGTCCAAAACCTTCTTTTCAATATTCATTGAATGCAAAATGCAAAAGGCAGGAGAGTGGTAAGGTACTGTTTTCCATCAGTTTGCAAAATGCACACACAATGCCAGTGTTGTGTTGTGCTGCTTTTTTGTCCTTTTAGCCTCTTTGTCACCTACACCTTAGAAAAGCTTTTTTCACTATATGTCGCAAGGAGAAACTGTGCCAGGACAGAAAACATCTCCTATCGTGTTCTAGAGGTTGCACAAAGGTTTGTACAGTGTTTTGCACCAAGGAAAAAAAGTTGTCCAAAAGTTGTCCAAAATTCCTTTTTTTCAATATTCATGTGAATGCAAAAGGCAGGAGAAAAAAACTGTTTTCCATCAAAAGTTTGCAAAATGCACAAACAATGAAAAGTGTTTCCTATCTTTTTGAGGTTTTGAAAGGTTTTTAGCACTTTTGTCACCTACACCTTTGCTTTTTTCACTATGTCTGTGAATGCAAGGAGAAACTGTGCCAGGAGAAAAAAACATCTCCTATCGTGTTCTAGAGGTTGCACAAAGGTTTGTTTGTACAGTGTTTTGCACCAAGGAAAAGAAAGTTGTCCAAAACTCCTTTTTTTTTTCAATATTCATGTGAATGCAAAAGGCAGGAGAGTGGTAAGGTACTGTTTTCCATCAGTTTGCAAAATGCACACACACAATGTTGTGTGTTGTGTTTTTTTTTTGTCAAAAGAAACTTTGTCACCTACACCTAGAAAAAAGCTTTTCACTATATGTCTGGCAAGGAGAAACTGTGCCAGGACAGAAAACATCTCCTCAAAAGTTCTAGGAGGTGCAAAAGGTTTGTTTGTGCAGTTTTTTGCAAAAAAGAAAAAAAGTTGTTTTTCAATATTTGTGAATTCATGTGAATGCAAAAGGCAGGAGAGTGGTAAGGTACTGTTTTCCATCAGTTTGCAAAAAATGCACAATGCCAATGCCAGTGTTGTGCTGCTTCGTTTTGTCCTTTAGCGCCTCTTTGTCACCTACACCTTAGAAAAAAAGCTTTTCACTATGTCTGGCAAGGAGAAACTGTGCCAGGACAGAAAACATCTCCTATATGTTGTTCTAGAGGTTGCACAAGTTTTGTTTGTACAGTGTTTTGGAACCAAGGAAAAGAAAGTTGTCCAAAACTTCCTTTTTATCAATATGAATGTGAATGCAAAAGGTGGGAGAGTGGTAAGGTACTGTTTTCCAAGTTTGCAAATGCAATGCACACAATGCCAGTGTTGTGCTGCTTTCGCTTTTTGTCCTTTTTGTCGCCTCTTTGTCACCTACACCTTAGAAAAAGCTTTTTCACTATGTCTCTGGCAAGGAGAAACTGTGCCAGGACAGAAAACATCTCCGTGTTCTAGAGGTTCTAGAGGTTGCACAGTGTTTTTTGTACAGTGTTTTGCACCAAGAAAAAAGAAAGTTGTCCAAAACTTCCTTCAATATTCATGAATGAATGAAGGCAAGGAAAGGCAGGAGAGTGGTGTTTACTGTTTTCCAAAGTTTGCAAACACACATGCCAGTGTTGTGTTGTGCTTTGCGCTTTTGTCCTTTTTAGCCTTTTCTCTTTGTCACCTACACCTTAGAAAAAAGCTTTCTCACTATGTCTGGCAAGGAGAAACTGTGCCAGGACAGAAAACATCTCCTATCGTGTTCTAGAGGTTGCACAAAGGTTTGTTACAGTGTTTTGCACCAAGAAAAACCAAAGTTGTCCAAAAGTTGTCCAAAAATATTCCTTCTTTTTCAATAATATTCATGTGAATGCAAAAGGCAGGAGAGTGGTAAGGTACTGTTTTCCATCAGTTTGCAAAAAATGCACAATGCCACAATGCCAGTGTTGTGCTGCTTCGCTTTTGTCCTTTAGCCGCCTTTGTCACCTACACCTTAGAAAAAAACTTTTCACTATGTCTGGCAAGGAGAAACTGTGCCAGGACAGAAAACATCTCCTATCGTGTTCTAGAGGTTGCACAAAGGTTTGTACAGTGTTTTGCACCAAGGAAAAGAAAGTTGTCCAAAACTCCTTCTTTTTCAATATTCATGTGAATGCAAAAGGCAGGAGAGTGGTAAGGTACTGTTTTCCATCAGTTTGCAAAATGCACACACAATGCCAGTGTTGTGCTTTTTTTTTTTGTCCTTTAGCTCTTTTGTCACCTACACCTTAGAAAAAGCTTTTCACTATGTCTCAAGCAAGGAGAAACTGTGCCAGGACAGAAAACATCTCCTATCGTGTTCTAGAGGTTGCACAAAGGTTTGTACAGTGTTTTGCACCAAGGAAAAGAAAGTTGTCCAAAACTCCTTTTTTTCAATATTCATGTGAATGCAAAAGGCAGGAGAGTGGTAAGGTACTGTTTTCCATCAGTTTGCAAAATGCACACACAATGTGTTGTGTGTTGTGTTTGCTTGTTTTCCTTTTGGAGTTTTGTCGCCTTTTTTAGAGGTTGCAAAAAGGAGAAACAGTGTTTTGCACCAAGGAAAGAAAACCTACAACTTGAAGAAAAAAAATGTCAAGGAGAAAAAAACTATGTCTGTGCCAGGACAGAAAACATCTCCTATCGTGTTCTAGAGGTTGCACAAAGGTTTGTACAGTGTTTTGCACCAAGGAAAAGAAAGTTGTCCAAAACTCCTTCTTTTTCAATATTCATGTGAATGCAAAAGGCAGGAGAGTGGTAAGGTACTGTTTTCCATCAGTTTGCAAAATGCACACACACATGCCCAGTGTTGCTGCTTCGCTTTGTCCTTTAGCTTAGCTCTTTTGTCACCTACACCTTAGAAAACCTCTTTCACTATGTCTGTCAAGGAGAAACTGTGCCAGGACAGAAAACATCTCCTATCGTGTTCTAGAGGTTGCACAAAGGTTTGTACAGAGAAACTGTGCCAGGACAGTTAAAAAACATCTCCTTTTTCAATATGTTCTGAAGGCAAAAGGCAAGTGGTTTAAGGGTTTTCCACAGTGTTGCACACAAAAACCAGTGTTGGAAAAGAAAAAAAAGTGGTTCTTTTTTTTTCAATATTCATGTGAATGCAAAAGGCAGGAGAGTGGTAAGGTACTGTTTTTCCATCAGTTTGCAAAATGCAACACACAATGCCAGTGTTGTGCTGCTTCGTTTTTGTCCTTTAGCAGCCTCTTGTCACCTACACCTTAGAAAAAGCTTTTCACTATGTCTGGCAAGGAGAAACTGTGCCAGGACAGAAAACATCTCCTATCGTGTTCTAGAGGTTGCACAAAGGTTTGTACAGTGTTTTGCACCAAGGAAAAGAAAGTTGTCAAAAACTCCTTTTTTTCAATATTCATGTGAATGCAGGAGAGTGGTAAGGTACTGTTTTCCATCAGTTTGCAAATGCACACACACAATGCCAGTGTTGTGCTGCTTCTTGTTTTGTCCTTTAGCCGCCTCTTTGTCACCTACACCTTAGAAAAACTTTTCACTATGTCTGGCAAGGAGAAACTGTGCCAGGACAGAAAACATCTCCTATCGTGTTCTAGAGGTTGCACAAAGGTTTGTACAGTGTTTGCACAAGGAAAAGAAAGTTGTCCAAAACTCCTTTTTTCAATATTCATGTGAATGCAAAAGGCAGGAGAGTGGTAAGGTACTGTTTTCCATCAGTTTGCAAATGCACACACAATGCCAGTGTGCCAGTGTTGTGCTGCTTTGTCTTTTGTCCTTTAAGCCTCTTGTCACCTACACCTTAGAAAAAGCTTTTCACTATGTCTGGCAAGGAGAAACTGTGCCAGGACAGAAAACATCTCCTATCGTGTTCTAGAGGTTGCAAGGTTTGTTTGTACAGTGTTTTGCACCAAGGAAAAGAAAGTTGTCCAAAACTCCTTTTTTCAATTCATGTGAAAGGAGAAAGGTTTTGTCATGCAAAAAAGTTTTTTCACCAAAATGTTTTTTGCAAGGAGAAACTGTGCCAGGACAAAAAACATTCCTATCGTGTTCTAGAGGTTGTTTTTGTTTGTACAGTGTTTTGCACCAAGGAAAAGAAAGTTGTCCAAAAAACTCCTTTTTTTCAATATTCATGTGAATGCAAAAGGCAGGAGAGTGGTAAGGTACTGTTTTCCATCAGTTTGCAAAATGCACACACAATGCCAGTGTTGTGCTGCTTGCTTTTGTCCTAGAGTGCCTCTTTGTCACCTACACCCTTAAAAGTTTTTTCACTATGTCTGGCAAGGAGAAACTGTGCCAGGACAAAAAAACATCTCCTATCGTGTTCTAGAGGTTGCACAAAGGTTTGTACAGTGTTTTGCACCAAGGAAAAGAAAGTTGTCCAAAACTCCCTTTTTTCAATATTCATGTGAATGCAAAAGGCAGGAGAGTGGTAAGGTATTGTTTTCCATCAGTTTGCAAAATGCACACACAATGCCAGTGTTGTGCTGCTTTCGTTTTGTCCTTTAGCGCTCTTTTGTCACCTACACCTTAGAAAAAGCTTTTCACTATGTCTGGCAAGGAGAAACTGTGCCAGGACAGAAAACATCTCCTATCGTGTTCTAGAGGTTCAAAGTTCTAGAGGTTGCACAAAGGTTTGTAGAGTGTTTTGCACCAAGGAAAAAAAGTTGTCCAAAACTCCTTCTTTTCAATATTCATGTGAATGCAAAAGGCAGGAGAGTGGTAAGTCCAAAAATCAGTTTTTTTTTCAATAATGCCAGTGTGTGAATGCAAAAAGGCAGGAGTCCTTGGTAACCTTAGAAAACTGTTTCACCATGTCTCGCAAGGAGAAAAAAAAATGACAGAAAACATCTCCTGCCAGTTCTAGTTGTGCTGTTTTTGTGTTTGTTTTGCACTTTGTCAAAGAAAGTTGTCCTTAAAACTCCTTTTTCACTATGTCTGCAAGGAGAAACTGTGCCAGGACAAAAAAACATCTCCTATTTGTTCTAGAGGTTGCACAAAGTTTTTGTACAGTGTTTTGCACCAAGGAAAAGAAAGTTGTCCAAAACTCCTTTTTTTTTCAATATTCATGTGAATGCAAAAGGCAGGAGAGTGGTAAGGTACTGTTTTCCATCAGTTTGCAAAATGCACACAACACACAATGCCAGTGTTGTTTTTTGTTTTTTGTCCTTTTTAGCGCCTCTTTTTGTCACCTACACCTTAGAAAAAACTTTTTTTCTATATGTCTGGCAAGGAGAAACTGTGCCAGGACAGAAAACATCTCCTATCGTGTTTCTAGAGAGGTTGCAAAGGTTTGTTTGTACAGTGTTTTGCAAGGAAGGAAAAGAAAGTTGTCAAAAAACTCCTTTTTTTTCAATATTCATGTGAAAAAAAGGCAGGAGAGTGGTAAGGTACTGTTTTCCATCAGTTTGCAAAATGCACACACACACAATGCCAGTGTTGTGCTGCTTTTTTTGTCCTTTTTTAGCGCCTCTTTGTCACCTACACCTTAGAAAAAGCTTTTTCACTATGTCTCGCAAGGAGAAACTGTGCCAGGACAGAAAAAAACATCTCCTATCGTGTTCTAGAGGTTGCACAAAGGTTTGTACAGTGTTTTGCACCAAGGAAAAGAAAGTTGTCCAAAACTCCTTTTTTTCAATATTCATGTGAATGCAAAAGGCAGGAGAGTGGTAAGGTACTGTTTTCCATCAGTTTGCAAAATGCACACACAATGCCAGTGTGTGTTGTGCTGCTTGTTTTGGCTTTTGCCTTTGTCACCTACACCTTAGAAAAGCTTTTCACTATGTCAAGGAGAAAGGAGAAACTGTGCCAGGACAAACATCTCCTATCGTGTTCTAGAGGTTGCAAAGGTTTGTACAGTGTTTTGCACCAAGGAAAAGAAAGTTGTCCAAAACTCCTTTTTTCAATATTCAGTGAATGAAAAAAGAACATCAGTGCAAAAATGCACACAAATGCCAGTGTTTTCACTTATGTGGTGCAAAAGGAGAAACTGTGCCAGGACAGAAAACATTCCATCGTGTTCTAGAGGTTGCACAAAGGTTTGTACAGTGTTTTGCACCAAGGAAAAGAAAGTTGTCCAAAACTCCTTTTTTTTTCAATATTCATGTGAATGCAAAAGGCAGGAGAGTGGTAAGGTACTGTTTTCCATCAGTTTGCAAAATGCACACACAATGCCAGTGTTGTGCTGCTTCGTTTTGTCCTTTAGCGCCTCTTTGTCACCAGAAACCTTAGAAAACTTTTTTTTCACTATGTCGCAAGGAGAAACTGTGCCAGGACAGAAAACATCTCCTATCGTGTTCTAGAGGTTGCACAAAGGTTTGTACAGTGTTTTGCACCAAGGAAAAGAAAGTTGTCCAAAACTCCTTTTTTCAATATTCATGTGAATGCAAAAGGCAGGAGAGTGGTAAGGTACTGGTAGTTTGTTTTCCATTGTTTTCCAAATGCACACAAAATGCAATGCCAGTGTTGTGTTGCTTTTTTTCCTTTAGCTTTTCTTGTTTGTCACCTACACTTAGAAAAGCTTTTTTTCACTATGTCTGTCAAGGAGAAACTGTGCCAGGACAGAAAACATCTCCTATCGTGTTCTTCTAGAGGTTGCAAAGGTTTGTACAGTGTTTTGCACCAAGGAAAAGAAAGTTGTTGTCCAACCTTCTTTTTTTCAATATTCATGTGAATGCAAAAGGCAGGAGAGTAAGGTACTGTTTTCCATCAGTTTGCAAAATGCACACACAATGCAATGCCAAAAGTTGCTTTGTTTTTGTTTTTAGCTGCCTTTTTTCACACTTGTCAGAAACACCTTAGAAAAAAATTTAAGGAGAAACTGGTAAGAAACTGTGCCAGGACAGAAAGAAAACATCCTATCGTGTTCTAGTTCTAGAGGTTGCACAAAGGTTTGTAGTGTTTTGCACCAAGGAAAGAAAGTTGTCCTTTGTCAAAAAACACTTCCAAAAATGCTTTTTCAATATTCATGTGAATGCAAAAGGTTTTGGTAAGCCAGTTGTTTTCCATCAAGTTTCAGTGTTTGTTGCACACAGGTTGCACAAAGGTTTGTTTTTTTGTTTTGCACCCAAAAAAAAAAAAACTCCAAAAAAAAACTCTTCTTTTTTTCAATAATGTGAATGAAAAGGCAGGACAGAAAACATCTGTTTTCATGTTCAAAAGAGGTTGCACAAGTGTTTGTACAGTGTTTTTTGTTTTGTTTTTTTTTTGTTTGTCACCTGTCCTTAAAACTTTTCAATCATTATGTCTGCAATGAAAGGCAGGAGAGGACAGAACTGTTTTCCATCAGTTTTCTAGAGGTTGCACAAATGCCAGTTTGTACAGTGTTTTGCACCAAGGAAAAGAAAGTTGTCCAAAACTCCTTCTTTTTCAATATTCATGTGAATGCAAAAGGCAGGAGAGTGGTAAGGTACTGTTTTCCATCAGTTTGCAAAATGCACACACAATGCCAGTGTTGTGCTGCTTCGTTTTGTCCTTTTTAGCCTCTTTTGTCACTACAACTTAGAAAAAAAGCTTTTTCACTATGTCTGGCAAGGAGAAACTGTGCCAGGACAGAAAACATCTCCTATCGTGTTCTAGAGGTTGCACAAAGGTTTGTACAGTGTTTTGCACCAAGGAAAAAAAGTTGTCCAAAAACTCCTTCTTTTTTCAATATGAATGTGAATGCAAAAGGCAGGAGAGTGGTAAGGTACTGTTTTCCATCAGTTTGCAAAATGCACACACAATGCCAGTGTTGTGCTGCTTCTTGCTTGTTTTGTCCTTTAGCGCCTCTTTGTCACCTACACCTTAGAAAAAGAAACTATGTCTAGCAAGGAGAAACTGTGCCAGGACAGAAAACATCTCCTATCGTGTTCTAGAGGTTGCACAAAGGTTCCAAAACAGTGTTTTGCAAAGGAAAAGAAAGTTGTCCAAAACTCCTTCTTTTTCAATATTCATGTGAATGCAAAAGGCAGGAGAGTCCACTGTTTTCCATCAGTTTGCAAAATGCACACACAATGCCAGTGTTGTGCTGCTTCGTTTTGTCCTTTAGCGCCTCTTTGTCACCTACACCTTAGAAAAGCTTTTTCACTATGTCACTATGCAAGGAGAAACTGTGCCAGGACAGAAAACATCTCCTATCGTGTTCTAGAGGGAGAAACTGTGCCAGGACAGAAAACATCTCCTATCGTGTTCTAGAGGTTGCACAAAGGTTTGTACAGTGTTTTGCACCAAGGAAAAGAAAGTTGTCCAAAACTCCTTCTTTTTTTCAATATTCATGTGAATGCAAAAGGCAGGAGAGTGGTAAGGTACTGTTTTCCATCAGTTTGCAAAATGCACACACAATGCCAGTGTTGTGCTGCTTCGTTTTGTCCTTTAGCGCCTGTTTTGTCACCTACACCTTAGAAAAAACTTTTCACTATGTCTGGCAAGGAGAAACTGTGCCAGGACAGAAAACATCTCCTATCGTGTTCTAGAGGTTGCACAAAGGTTTGTACAGTGTTTTGCACCAAGGAAAAGAAAGTTGTCCAAAACTCCTTCTTTTTCAATATTCATGTGAATGCAAAAGGCAGGAGAGTGGTAAGGTACTGTTTTCCATCAGTTTGCAAAATGCACACACAATGCCAGTGTTGTGCTGCTTCGCTTTTGTCCTTTAGCGCCTCTTTGTCACCTACACCTTAGAAAAAGCTTTTTTCACTATGTCTCGCAAGGAGAAACTGTGCCAGGACAGAAAACATCTCCTATCGTGTTCTAGAGGTTGCACAAAGGTTTGTACAGTGTTTTGCACCAAGGAAAAGAAAGTTGTCCAAAACTCCTTCTTTTTCAATATTCATGTGAATGCAAAAGGCAGGAGAGTGGTAAGGTACTGTTTTCCATCAGTTTGCAAAATGCAACACACAATGCCAGTGTTGCCTGTGTTGTGTCTTTTTGCTTTTGTTTTGTCACCTACTTTAGAAAAAGCTTTTTTTTTGTGTCTGGCAAGGAGAAACTGTGCCAGGACAGAAAACATCTCCTATCGTGTTCTAGAGGTTGCACAAAGGTTTGTACAGTGTTTTGCACCAAGGAAAAGAAAGTTGTCCAAAACTCCTTCTTTTTCAATATTCATGTGAAAAAAGGCAGGAGAGTGGCAGTTTGCAAAAACAGAAAAAAAACATCTCTTTATCGTGTTCAGAGGTAAAAAGCAAAATGTTTGCAAGGAGTGTTTTGCATTTCAAGTGTTCTAGAAAAAAAGTTTGTACAGTGTTTTGCAGTTTGCAAAATGGAAAAAAACTCCTTTTTTTCAATATTCATGTGAATGCAAAAGGCAGGAGAGTGGTCCAAACTGTTTTCCATCAGTTTGCAAAATGCACACACAATGCCAGTGTTTTGCTGCTTTGTTTTGTCCTTTAGCCTTTGTTTGTCACCTACACCTTAGAAAAAGCTTTTTTTCACTATGTCTGCAAAAGGAGAAACTGTGCCAGGACAAAAAACATCTCCTATCGTGTTCTAGAGGTTGCACAAAGGTTTGTACAGTGTTTTGCACCAAGGAAAAGAAAGTTGTCCAAAACTCCTTCTTTTTTCAATATTCATGTGAATGCAAAAGGCAGGAGAGTGGTAAGGTATTGTTTTCCATCAGTTTGCAAAATGCACACACAATGCCAGTGTTGTGCTGCTTCGTTTTGTCCTTTAGCGCCTCTTTGTCACCTACACCTTAAAAACTTTTTTCACTATGTCTCGCAAGGAGAAACTGTGCCAGGACAGAAAACATCTCCTATCGTGTTCTAGAGGTTGCACAAAGGTTTGTACAGTGTTTTGCACCAAGGAAAAGAAAGTTGTCCAAAACTCCTTTTTTTCAATATTCATGTGAATGCAAAAGGCAGGAGAGTGGTAAGTACTGTTTTTCCAGTTTGCAAAATGCACACACAATGCCAGTGTTGTGCTGCTTTCGCGTTTTGTCCTTTTTTGTCTCTTGTCACCTACACCTTAGAAAAAAACTTTTTCACTATCAAGCAAGGAGACTGTGCCAGGACAGAAAAACATCCCTATCGTTCTAGAGGTTGCACAAAGGTTTGTACAGTGTTTTTTGCACCAAGAAAAGAAAAGAAAGTTGTCCAAACTCCTTCCTTTCAATTTCAATATGTGAATGTGAATGCAAAAGGCAGGAGAGACAGAACTGTTTTCCATCAGTTTGCAAAATGCACACACACAATGCCAGTGTTGTGCTGCTTCGTTTTGTTTTGCGCTTTGTTTGTCACCTACACCTTAGAAAAGCTTTCACTATGTCTGGAAAAAGGAGAAACTGTGCCAGGACAGAAAACATCCTTATCGTGTTCTAGAGGTTGCACAAAGGTTTGTACAGTGTTTTGCACCAAGGAAAAGAAAGTTGTCCAAAACTCCTTCTTTTTCAATATTCATGTGAATGCAAAAGGCAGGAGAGTGGTAAGGTACTGTTTTCCATCAGTTTGCAAAATGCACACACAATGCCAGTGTTGTGCTGCTTTTTGCTTTTGTTTTTAGCGCCTCTTTGTCACCTACACCTTAGAAAAAAGCTTTTCACTATGTCTGGCAAGGAGAAACTGTGCCAGGACAGAAAACATCTCCTATCGTGTTCTAGAGGTTGCACAAAGGTTTGTACAGTGTTTTGCACCAAGGAAAAGAAAGTTGTCCAAAACTCCTTCTTTTTCAATATTCATGTGAATGCAAAAGGCAGGAGAGTGGTAAGGTACTGTTTTCCATCAGTTTGCAAACACACACACAATGCCAGTGTTGTGCTGCTTTGTTTTTGTTTTAGCGCCTCTTTGTCACCTACACCTTAGAAAAAAGCTTTTTTCACTATGTGAAAGCAAGGAGAAACTGTGCCAGGACAGAAAACATCTCCTATCGTGTTCTAGAGGTTGCACAAAGGTTTGTACAGTGTTTTGCACCAAGGAAAAGAAAGTTGTCCAAAACTCCTTTTTTTTCAATATTCATGTGAATGCAAAAGGCAGGAGAGTGGTAAAACTGTTTTCCATCAGTTTGCAAAAAACACACACATGCCAATGCCAGTGTTGTGCTGTTTTCGTTTTGTCCTTTTTTGCCTCTTGTCACCTACACCTTTAGAAAAAGCTTTTCACTATGTCTCGCAAGGAGAAACTGTGCCAGGACAGAAAACATCTCCTATCGTGTTCTAGAGGTTGCACAAAGGTTTGTACAGTGTTTTGCACCAAGGAAAAGAAAGTTGTCCAAAACTCCTTCTTTTTCAATATTCATGTGAATGCAAAAGGCAGGAGAGTGGTAAGGTACTGTTTTCCATCAGTTTGCAAAATGCAATGCACACAATGCCAGTGTTGTGCTGCTTTGTTTTGTCCTTTAGCGCCTGTTTGTCACCTACACCTTAGAAAAGCTTTTTTCACTATGTCTCGCAAGGAGAAACTGTGCCAGGACAGAAAACATCTCCTATCGTGTTCTAGAGGTTGCACAAAGGTTTGTACAGTGTTTTGCACCAAGGAAAAGAAAGTTGTCCAAAACTCCTTCTTTTTCAATATTCATGTGAATGCAAAAGGCAGGAGAGTGGTAAGGTACTGTTTTCCATCAGTTTGCAAAATGCACACACAATGCCAGTGTTGTTGTGCTTTGTTTTGTCCTTTAGCGCCTCTTGTTGTCACCTACACCTTAGAAAAAAAACTTTTTCACTATGTCTGGCAAGGAGAAACTGTGCCAGGACAAAAAACATCTCCTATCTAGAGGTTCTAGAGGTTGCACAAAGGTTTGTACAGTGTTTTGCACCAAGGAAAAGAAAGTTGTCCAAAACTCCTTCTTTTCAATATTCATGTGAATGCAAAAGGCAGGAGAGTGGTAAGGTACTGTTTTCCATCAGTTTGCAAAATGCACACACAATGCCAGGCCAGTGTGAGCTTTGTTTTGTCCTTTAAGCCTCTTTGTTTTCCACAGTTAGAAAAAATGCACACACAATGCCAGTGGAGAAACTGTTTCCTTTTGACCTTTAACCGTCTCTTTGTCACCTAAGGTTTTTAGAAAAGTTTTTCACAGTGTTTCAAAAAAGGAAAAAACTGTGCCAGGACAGAAAAAAACATCTCCTATCGTGTTCTAGAGGTTGCAAAGGGTTTGTACAGTGTTTTGCACCAAAAAAAAGAAAGTTGTCCAAAACTCCTCTTTTTTTTAATATTCTTTGTGAATGCAAAACCTTAGAGAGTGGTAAGGTACTGTTTTCCAAGGAGTTTGTGCCATGCACAAAATGCCAGTGTTGTGTTCTAGAGGTTTTTGTCCTTTAGTAGCCTGTTTTGTCACCTACACCTTGTCCAAAAAAGCTTTTTCACTATGTCTCGCAAGGAGAAACTGTGCCAGGACAGAAAAAACATCTCCTATCGTGTTCTAGAGGTTGCACAAAGGTTTGTACAGTGTTTTGCACCAAAAAAAAGAAAGTTGTCCAAAACTCCTTCTTTTTCAATATTCATGTGAATGCAAAAGGCAGGAGAGTGGTAAGGTACTGTTTTCCATCAGTTTGCAAAAATGCACACACAATGCCAGTGTTGTTTGCTTTTTTTTGTCCTTTAGCGCCTCTTTTGTCACCTACACCTTAAAAAAAAAGCTTTTCACTATGTCTGGCAAGGAGAAACTGTGCCAGGACAGAAAACATCTCCTATCGTGTTCTAGAGGTTGCACAAAGGTTTGTACAGTGTTTTGCACCAAGGAAAAGAAAGTTGTCCAAAACTCCTTTTTTTCAATATTCATGTGAATGCAAAAGGCAGGAGAGTGGTAAGGTACTGTTTTCCATCAGTTTGCAAAATGCACACACAATGCCAGTGTTGTGCTGCTTCGTTTTGTCTTTTTAGCGCCTCTTTGTCACCTACACCTTAGAAAAAGCTTTTTCACTATGTCTGGCAAGGAGAAACTGTGCCAGGACAGAAAACATCTCCTATCGTGTTCTAGAGGTTGCACAAAGGTTTGTACAGTGTTTTGCACCAAGGAAAAGAAAGTTGTCCAAAACTCCTTCTTTTTCAATATTCATGTGAATGCAAAAGGCAGGAGAGTGGTAAGGTACTGTTTTCCATCAGTTTTTCCATCAGTTTGCAAAATGCACACACAATGCCAGTGTTGTGTACTTTTGCATCAGTTTTTGTCCTTTAGCGCCTCTTTGTCACCTACACCTTAGAAAAACCTTTCTTTCACTATGTCTGGCAAGGAGAAACTGTGCCAGGACAGAAAACATCTCCTATCGTGTTCTAGAGGTTGCACAAAGGTTTGTACAGTGTTTTGCACCAAGGAAAAGAAAGTTGTCCAAAACTCCTTCTTTTTCAATATTCAATGAATGTGAATGCAAAAGGCAGGGAGAGTGGTAAGGTACTGTTTTCCATCAGTTTGCAAAATGCAAACACACATGCCAGTGTTGTGTTGTGCTTGCTTTTTTTTGTCCTTTATGTTTCTTGTCACCTACACCTTAGAAAAAGCTTTTTCACTATGTCTGGCAAGGAGAAACTGTGCCAGGACAGAAAAATCTCCTATCGTGTTCTAGAGGTTGCTTAAAGGTTTGCACAAAGGTTTGTACAGTGTTTTGCACCAAGGAAAAGAAAGTTGTCCAAAACTCCTTCTTTTTCAATATTCATGTGAATGCAAAAGGCAGGAGAGTGGTAAGGTACTGTTTTTCCAGTTTGCAAGAAACACACAATGCCAGTGTTGACAGTGTTTTTTTCTCCTATTGTCACCTACACCTTAGAAAAAAGAGGTTGCACAAGGAGGTTGCCAGGACAGAAAACAGTGTTTAGAGGTTGCACAAAGGTTTGTACAGTGTTTTGTGAAAAACTCCTTCTTTCCAAAATATTCATGTGAATGCAAAAGGCAGGAGAGTGGTAAGGTACTGTTTTCCATCAGTTTGCAAAAAAATGCACACACAATGCCAGTGTTGTGCTGTTTTGTTTTGTCCTTTAGCTGCCTTTTGTCACCTACACCTTTTCTTTTTCACTATGTCTGGCAAGGAGAAACTGTGCCAGGACAGAAAACATCTCCTATCGTGTTCTAGAGGTTGCACAAAGGTTTGTACAGTGTTTTGCACCAAGGAAAAGAAAGTTGTCCAAAACTCCTCTTTTTCAATATTCATGTGAATGCAAAAGGCAGGAGAGTGGTAAGGTACTGTTTTCCATCAGTTTGCAAAAATGCACACACAATGCCAGTGTTGTGCTGCTTTTGTTTTGTCCTTTAGCCGTCTCTTGTCACCTACACCTTAGAAAAAGCTTTTCACTATGTCTCGCAAGGAGAAACTGTGCCAGGACAGAAAACATCTCCTATCGTGTTCTAGAGGTTGCACAAAGGTTTGTACAGTGTTTTGCACCAAGGAAAAGAAAGTTGTCCAAAACTCCTTCTTTTTCAATATTCATGTGAATGCAAAAGGCAGGAGAGTGGTAAGGTACTGTTTTCCATCAGTTTGCAAAAATGCACACACAATGCCAGTGTTGTGCTTTGCTTTTGTCTTTTTAGCGCCTCTTTGTCACCTACACCTTAGAAAAAACTTTTTTCACTATGTCTCGCAAGGAGAAACTGTGCCAGGACAGAAAACATCTCCTATCGTGTTCTAGAGGTTGCACAAAGGTTTGTACAGTTTTTGCACAAAGGAAAAGAAAGTTGTCCAAAACTCCTTTTTTTCAATATTCATGTGAATGCAAAAGGCAGGAGAGTGGTAAGGTACTGTTTTCCATCAGTTTGCAAAATGCACACACACAATGCCAGTGTTGTGCTGCTTCGTTTTTGTCTTTTAGCTCTTTGTCACCTACACCTTAGAAAAAGCTTTTTCACTATGTCTGGCAAGGAGAAACTGTGCCAGGACAGAAAACATCTCCTATCGTGTTCTAGAGGTTGCACAAAGGTTTGTACAGTGTTTTGCACCAAGGAAAAGAAAGTTGTCCAAAACTCCTTCTTTTTCAATATTCATGTGAATGCAAAAGGCAGGAGAGTGGTAAGGTACTGTTTTCCATCAGTTTGCAAAATGCACACACAATGCCAGTGTTGTGCTGCTTTCGTTTTGTCCTTTAGCCGCCTCTTTGTCACCTACACCTTAAAAAAAAACTTTTCACTATGTCTGGCAAGGAGAAACTGTGCCAGGACAGAAAACATCTCCCTATGTTCTAGAGTTCTAGAGGTTGCACAAAGGTTTTTACAGTGTTTTGCAAAGGAAAAGTGTTCCAAAACTCCTTCTTTTTTCAATATTCATGTGAATGCAAAAGGTCCAAAACTGTTTTCCATCAGTTTGCAAAATGCACACACAATGCCAGTGTTGTGAATGCTTTTTGTCCTTTAGGCCTCTTTGTGGTAAGAAAAACTGTTTTCCATCAGTTTGAAACTGTGCCAGGACAGAAAAACACAATGCCAGTGTTCTAGAGGTTGCACAAAGTTTTTGTACAGTTTTTTGCACCTTTGGAAAAGAAAGTTTCCAAAACTCCTCTTTTTCACTATGCAAAAGGGCAAGGAGAAACTGTTGCCAGGACAGAAAACATCTCCTATCGTGTTCTAGAGGTTTGCAACAAAGGTTTGTACAGTGTTTTGCACCAAGGAAAAAACTGTTGACAGAAAAAAAACTCCTTTTTTCAATATTCATGTGAATGCAAAAGGCAGGAGAGTGGTAAGGTACTGTTTTCCATCAGTTTGCAAAATGCACACACAATGCCAGTGTTGTGTTGTTTGTTTTTTTTTGCCTTTGTCTTTGTCACCTACACCTTAGAAAAAGCTTTTTTCACTATGTCTGGCAAGGAGAAACTGTGCCAGGACAGAAAACATCTCCTATCGTGTTCTAGAGGTTGCACAAAGGTTTGTACAGTGTTTTGCACCAAGGAAAAGAAAGTTGTCCAAAACTCCTTCTTTTTCAATATTCATGTGAATGCAAAAGGCAGGAGAGTGGTAAGGTACTGTTTTCCATCAGTTTGCAAAATGCACACACAATGCCAGTGTTGTGCTGCTTCGTTTTGTCCTTTAGCGCCTCTTTGTCACCTACACCTTAGAAAAAACTTTTTCTTTCACTATGTCTGGCAAGGAGAAACTGTGCCAGGACAGAAAACATCTCCTATCGTGTTCTAGAGGTTGCACAAAGGTTTGTACAGTGTTTTGCACCAAGGAAAAGAAAGTTGTCCAAAACTCCTTCTTTTTCAATATTCATGTGAATGCAAAAGGCAGGAGAGTGGTAAGGTAATTGTTTTCCATCAGTTTGCAAAATGCACACACAATGCCAGTGTTGTGCTGCTTCGTTTTGTCCTTTAGCGCCTCTTTTGTCACCTACACCTTAGAAAAACTTTTTCACTATGTCTGGCAAGGAGAAACTGTGCCAGGACAGAAAACATCTCCTATCGTGTTCTAGAGGTTGCACAAAGGTTTGTACAGTGTTTTGCACCAAGGAAAAGAAAGTTGTCCAAAACTCCTTCTTTTTCAATATTCATGTGAATGCAAAAGGCAGGAGAGTGGTAAGGTACTGTTTTCCATCAGTTTGCAAAATGCACACACAATGCCAGTGTTGTGCTGCTTCGTTTTGTCAGAGGTTGCACAAAGGTTTGTACAGTGTTTTGCACCAAGGAAAAGAAAGTTGTCCAAAACTCCTTCTTTTTCAATATTCATGTGAATGCAAAAAAAGGCAGGAGAGTGGTACTGTTTTCCATCTGTTTGCAAAATCCATCAGTTTGTCCAAAGCCTCTTGTCACCACACAATGCCAGTGTTGAGAAACTTCGTTTTGTCGTGTTCTAGAGGTTTAGTTTTGCACTCTTTTGTCACCTAACCTTAGAAAAACCTTTTCACTATGTCTGGCAAGGAGAAACTGTGCCAGGACAGAAAACATCTCCTATCGTGTTCTAGAGGTTGCACAAAGGTTTGTACAGTGTTTTGCACCAAGGAAAAGAAAGTTGTCCAAAACTCCTCTTTTTTTCAATATTCATGTGAATGCAAAAGGCAGGAGAGTGGTAAGGTACTGTTTTCCATCAGTTTGCAAAATGCACACACAATGCCAGTGTTGTGCTGCTTCGTTTTGTCCTTTAGCGCCTCTTTGTCACCTACACCTTTAAAAAAGCTTTTTCACTATGTCTCGCAAGGAGAAACTGTGCCAGGACAGAAAACATCTCCTATCGTGTTCTAGAGGTTGCACAAAGGTTTGTACAGTGTTTTGCACCAAGGAAAAGAAAGTTGTCCAAAACTCCTTCTTTTTCAATATTCATGTGAATGCAAAAGGCAGGAGAGTGGTAAGGTACTGTTTTCCATCAGTTTGCAAAATGCACACACAATGCCAGTGTTGTGCTGTTTCGTTTTGTCCTTTTAGCGCCTCTTTGTCACCTACACCTTAGAAAAAGCTTTTCACTATGTCTCGCAAGGAGAAACTGTGCCAGGACAGAAAACATCTCCTATCGTGTTCTAGAGGTTGCACAAAGGTTTGTACAGTGTTTTGCACCAAGGAAAAGAAAGTTGTCCAAAACTCCTTCTTTTTCAATATTCATGTGAATGCAAAAGGCAGGAGAGTGGTAAGGTACTGTTTTCCATCAGTTTGCAAAATGCACACACAATGCCAGTGTTGTGCTGCTTCGTTTTGTCCTTTAGCGCCTTTGTCACCTACACCTTAGAAAAAGCTTTTCACTATGTCTCGCAAGGAGAAACTGTGCCAGGACAGAAAACATCTCCTATCGTGTTCTAGAGGTTGCACAAAGGTTTGTACAGTGTTTTGCACCAAGGAAAAGAAAGTTGTCCAAAACTCCTTCTTTTTCAATATTCATGTGAATGCAAAAGGCAGGAGAGTGGTAAGGTACTGTTTTCCATCAGTTTGCAAAATGCACACACAATGCCAGTGTTGTGCTGCTTCGTTTTGTCCTTTAGCCTCTCTTTGTCACCTACACCTTTAGAAAAAGCTTTTTCACTATGTCTCGCAAGGAGAAACTGTGCCAGGACAGAAAACATCTCCTATCGTGTTCTAGAGGTTGCACAAAGGTTTGTACAGTGTTTTGCACCAAGGAAAAGAAAGTTGTCCAAAACTCCTTCTTTTTCAATATTCATGTGAATGCAAAAGGCAGGAGAGTGGTAAGGTACTGTTTTCCATCAGTTTGCAAAATGCACACACAATGCCAGTGTTGTGCTGCTTCGTTTTGTCCTTTAGCGCCTCTTTGTCACCTACACCTTAGAAAAACTTTTTTCACTATGTCTGGCAAGGAGAAACTGTGCCAGGACAGAAAACATCTCCTATCGTGTTCTAGAGGTTGCACAAAGGTTTGTACAGTGTTTTGCACCAAGGAAAAGAAAGTTGTCCAAAACTCTTCTTTTTCAATATTCATGTGAATGCAAAAGGCAGGAGAGTGGTAAGGTACTGTTTTCCATCAGTTTGCAAAATGCACACACAATGCCAGTGTTGTGCTGCTTCCTTTTGTCCTTTAGCGTCTCTTTGTCACCTACACCTTAGTTGTCCAAAAAAACCTTTTCACTATGTCTGTGCAAGGAGAAACTGTGCCAGGACAGAAAAACATCTCCTATCGTGTTCTAGAGGTTGCACAAAGGTTTGTACAGTGTTTTGCACCAAGGAAAAGAAAGTTGTCCAAAACTCCTTCTTTTTCAATATTCATGTGAATGCAAAAGGCAGGAGAGTGGTAAGGTACTGTTTTCCATCAGTTTGCAAAATGCACACACAATGCCAGTGTTGTGCTGCTTCGTTTTGTCCTTTTAGCCTCTTGTCACCTACACCTTAGAAAAGCTTTTTCACTATGTCTGGCAAGGAGAAACTGTGCCAGGACAGAAAACATCTCCTATCGTGTTCTAGAGGTTGCACAAAGGTTTGTACAGTGTTTTGCACCAAGGAAAAGAAAGTTGTCCAAAACTCCTTCTTTTTCAATATTCATGTGAATGCAAAAGGCAGGAGAGTGGTAAGGTACTGTTTTCCATCAGTTTGCAAAATGCACACACAATGCCAGTGTTGTGCTGCTTCGTTTTGTCCTTTAGCGCCTCTTTGTCACCTACACCTTAGAAAAAGCTTTCTCACTATGTCTGGCAAGGAGAAACTGTGCCAGGACAGAAAACATCTCCTATCGTGTTCTAGAGGTTGCACAAAGGTTTGTACAGTGTTTTGCACCAAGGAAAAGAAAGTTGTCCAAAACTCCCTCTTTTTCAATATTCATGTGAATGCAAAAGGCAGGAGAGTGGTAAGGTACTGTTTTCCATCAGTTTGCAAAATGCACACACAATGCCAGTGTTGTGCTGCTTCGTTTTGTCCTTTTTTAGCCTCTTTGTCACCTACACCTTAGAAAAAACTTTTTCACTATGTCTGGCAAGGAGAAACTGTGCCAGGACAGAAAACATCTCCTATCGTGTTCTAGAGGTTGCACAAAGGTTTGTACAGTGTTTTGCACCAAGGAAAAGAAAGTTGTCCAAAACTCCTTCTTTTTCAATATTCATGTGAATGCAAAAGGCAGGAGAGTGGTAAGGTACTGTTTTCCATCAGTTTGCAAAATGCACACACAATGCCAGTGTTGTGCTGCTTCGTTTTGTCCTTTAGCGCCTCTTTGTCACCTACACCTTAGAAAAACCTTTTCACTATGTCTGGCAAGGAGAAACTGTGCCAGGACAGAAAACATCTCCTATCGTGTTCTAGAGGTTGCACAAAGGTTTGTACAGTGTTTTGCACCAAGGAAAAGAAAGTTGTCCAAAACTCCTTCTTTTTCAATATTCATGTGAATGCAAAAGGCAGGAGAGTGGTAAGGTACTGTTTTCCATCAGTTTGCAAAATGCACACACAATGCCAGTGTTGTGCTGCTTCGTTTTGTCCTTTAGCGCCTCTTTGTCACCTACACCTTTAGAAAAAAGCTTTTCACTATGTCTGGCAAGGAGAAACTGTGCCAGGACAGAAAACATCTCCTATCGTGTTCTAGAGGTTGCACAAAGGTTTGTACAGTGTTTTGCACCAAGGAAAAGAAAGTTGTCCAAAACTCCTTCTTTTTCAATATTCATGTGAATGCAAAAGGCAGGAGAGTGGTAAGGTACTGTTTTCCATCAGTTTGCAAAATGCACACACAATGCCAGTGTTGTGCTGCTTCGTTTTGTCCTTTAGCCGCCTCTTTTGTCACCTACACCTTAGAAAAACCTTTTTCACTATGTCTCGCAAGGAGAAACTGTGCCAGGACAGAAAACATCTCCTATCGTGTTCTAGAGGTTGCACAAAGGTTTGTACAGTGTTTTGCACCAAGGAAAAGAAAGTTGTCCAAAACTCCTTCTTTTTCAATATTCATGTGAATGCAAAAGGCAGGAGAGTGGTAAGGTACTGTTTTCCATCAGTTTGCAAAATGCACACACAATGCCAGTGTTGTGCTGCTTCGTTTTGTCCTTTAGCGCCTCTTTGTCACCTACACCTTAGAAAAACCTTTTCACTATGTCTCGCAAGGAGAAACTGTGCCAGGACAGAAAACATCTCCTATCGTGTTCTAGAGGTTGCACAAAGGTTTGTACAGTGTTTTGCACCAAGGAAAAGAAAGTTGTCCAAAACTCCTTCTTTTTCAATATTCATGTGAATGCAAAAGGCAGGAGAGTGGTAAGGTACTGTTTTCCATCAGTTTGCAAAATGCACACACAATGCCAGTGTTGTGCTGCTTCGTTTTGTCCTTTAGCGCCTCTTGTCACCTACACCTTAGAAAAAGCTTTTCACTATGTCTGGCAAGGAGAAACTGTGCCAGGACAGAAAACATCTCCTATCGTGTTCTAGAGGTTGCACAAAGGTTTGTACAGTGTTTTGCACCAAGGAAAAGAAAGTTGTCCAAAACTCCTTCTTTTTCAATATTCATGTGAATGCAAAAGGCAGGAGAGTGGTAAGGTACTGTTTTCCATCAGTTTGCAAAATGCACACACAATGCCAGTGTTGTGCTGCTTCGTTTTGTCCTTTAGCGCTCTTTGTCACCTACACCTTAGAAAAAGCAAAGGGCAGGAGAGTGGTAAGGTACTGTTTTCCATCAGTTTGCAAAATGCACACACAATGCCAGTGTTGTGCTGCTTCGTTTTGTCCTTTAGCGCCTCTTTGTCACCTACACCTTAGAAAAAACTTTTTCACTATGTCTCGCAAGGAGAAACTGTGCCAGGACAGAAAACATCTCCTATCGTGTTCTAGAGGTTGCACAAAGGTTTGTACAGTGTTTTGCACCAAGGAAAAGAAAGTTGTCCAAAACTCCTTCTTTTTCAATATTCATGTGAATGCAAAAGGCAGGAGAGTGGTAAGGTACTGTTTTCCATCAGTTTGCAAAATGCACACACAATGCCAGTGTTGTGCTGCTTTTTTTTGTCTTTAGCGCCTCTTTGTCACCTACACCTTAGAAAAGCTTTTCACTATGTCTGGCAAGGAGAAACTGTGCCAGGACAGAAAACATCTCCTATCGTGTTCTAGAGGTTGCACAAAGGTTTGTACAGTGTTTTGCACCAAGGAAAAGAAAGTTGTCCAAAACTCCTTCTTTTTCAATATTCATGTGAATGCAAAAGGCAGGAGAGTGGTAAGGTACTGTTTTCCATCAGTTTGCAAAATGCACACACAATGCCAGTGTTGTGCTGCTTCGTTTTGTCCTTTAGCGCCTCTTGTCACCTACACCTTAGAAAAAGCTTTTCACTATGTCTCGCAAGGAGAAACTGTGCCAGGACAGAAAACATCTCCTATCGTGTTCTAGAGGTTGCACAAAGGTTTGTACAGTGTTTTGCACCAAGGAAAAGAAAGTTGTCCAAAACTCCCTTTTTTTAAAATTTATGTGAATGCAAAAGGCAGGAGAGTGGTAAGGTACTGTTTTCCATCAGTTTGCAAAATGCACACACAATGCCAGTGTTGTGCTGCTTCGCTTTGTCCTTTAGCCGCCTCTTTGTCACCTACACCTTAGAAAAACCTTTTCACTATGTCGTTCTAGAGGTTGCACAAAGGTTTGTACAGTGTTTTGCACCAAGGAAAAGAAAGTTGTCCAAAACTCCTTCTTTTTCAATATTCATGTGAATGCAAAAGGCAGGAGAGTGGTAAGGTACTGTTTTCCATCAGTTTGCAAAATGCACACACAATGCCAGTGTTGTGCTGCTTCGTTTTGTCCTTTTAGCCGCCTCTTTGTCACCTACACCTTAGAAAAAGCTTTTCACTATGTCTCGCAAGGAGAAACTGTGCCAGGACAGAAAACATCTCCTATCGTGTTCTAGAGGTTGCACAAAGGTTTGTACAGTGTTTTGCACCAAGGAAAAGAAAGTTGTCCAAAACTCCTTCTTTTTCAATATTCATGTGAATGCAAAAGGCAGGAGAGTGGTAAGGTACTGTTTTCCATCAGTTTGCAAAATGCACACACAATGCCAGTGTTGTGCTGCTCGTTTTTGTCCTTTAGCGCCTCTTTGTCACCTACACCTTAGAAAAAGCTTTTCACTATGTCTCGCAAGGAGAAACTGTGCCAGGACAGAAAACATCTCCTATCGTGTTCTAGAGGTTGCACAAAGGTTTGTACAGTGTTTTGCACCAAGGAAAAGAAAGTTGTCCAAAACTCCTTCTTTTTCAATATTCATGTGAATGCAAAAGGCAGGAGAGTGGTAAGGTACTGTTTTCCATCAGTTTGCAAAATGCACACACAATGCCAGTGTTGTGCTGCTTCGTTTTGTCCTTTAGCGTCTCTTGTCACCTACACCTTAGAAAAACCTTTTTCACTATGTCTGGCAAGGAGAAACTGTGCCAGGACAGAAAACATCTCCTATCGTGTTCTAGAGGTTGCACAAAGGTTTGTACAGTGTTTTGCACCAAGGAAAAGAAAGTTGTCCAAAACTCCTTCTTTTTCAATATTCATGTGAATGCAAAAGGCAGGAGAGTGGTAAGGTACTGTTTTCCATCAGTTTGCAAAATGCACACACAATGCCAGTGTTGTGCTGCTTCGTTTTGTCCTTTAGCGCCTCTTGTCACCTACACCTTAGAAAAAACCTTTTCACTATGTCTCGCAAGGAGAAACTGTGCCAGGACAGAAAACATCTCCTATCGTGTTCTAGAGGTTGCACAAAGGTTTGTACAGTGTTTTGCACCAAGGAAAAGAAAGTTGTCCAAAACTCCTTCTTTTTCAATATTCATGTGAATGCAAAAGGCAGGAGAGTGGTAAGGTACTGTTTTCCATCAGTTTGCAAAATGCACACACAATGCCAGTGTTGTGCTGCTTCGTTTTGTTTGTCCTTTAGCGCCTCTTTGTCACCTACACCTTAGAAAAAGCTTTTCACTATGTCTGGCAAGGAGAAACTGTGCCAGGACAGAAAACATCTCCTATCGTGTTCTAGAGGTTGCACAAAGGTTTGTACAGTGTTTTGCACCAAGGAAAAGAAAGTTGTCCAAAACTCCTTCTTTTTCAATATTCATGTGAATGCAAAAGGCAGGAGAGTGGTAAGGTACTGTTTTCCATCAGTTTGCAAAATGCACACACAATGCCAGTGTTGTGCTGCTTCGCTTTGTCCTTTAGCCGCCTCTTTGTCACCTACACCTTAGAAAAGCTTTTCACTATGTCTCGCAAGGAGAAACTGTGCCAGGACAGAAAACATCTCCTATCGTGTTCTAGAGGTTGCACAAAGGTTTGTACAGTGTTTTGCACCAAGGAAAAGAAAGTTGTCCAAAACTCTTTCTTTTTCAATATTCATGTGAATGCAAAAGGCAGGAGAGTGGTAAGGTACTGTTTTCCATCAGTTTGCAAAATGCACACACAATGCCAGTGTTGTGCTGCTTCGCGTTTTTGTCCTTTAGCGCCTCTTTGTCACCTACACCTTAGAAAAACCTTTTCACTATGTCTGGCAAGGAGAAACTGTGCCAGGACAGAAAACATCTCCTATCGTGTTCTAGAGGTTGCACAAAGGTTTGTACAGTGTTTTGCACCAAGGAAAAGAAAGTTGTCCAAAACTCCTTCTTTTTCAATATTCATGTGAATGCAAAAGGCAGGAGAGTGGTAAGGTACTGTTTTCCATCAGTTTGCAAAATGCACACACAATGCCAGTGTTGTGCTGCTTCGTTTTGTCCTTTAGCGCCTCTTTGTCACCTACACCTTAGAAAAACCTTTTCACTATGTCTGGCAAGGAGAAACTGTGCCAGGACAGAAAACATCTCCTATCGTGTTCTAGAGGTTGCACAAAGGTTTGTACAGTGTTTTGCACCAAGGAAAAGAAAGTTGTCCAAAACTCCTTCTTTTTCAATATTCATGTGAATGCAAAAGGCAGGAGAGTGGTAAGGTACTGTTTTCCATCAGTTTGCAAAATGCACACACAATGCCAGTGTTGTGCTGCTTCGTTTTGTCCTTTAGCGCCTCTTTGTCACCTACACCTTAGAAAAACCTTTTTCACTATGTCTCGCAAGGAGAAACTGTGCCAGGACAGAAAACATCTCCTATCGTGTTCTAGAGGTTGCACAAAGGTTTGTACAGTGTTTTGCACCAAGGAAAAGAAAGTTGTCCAAAACTCCTTCTTTTTCAATATTCATGTGAATGCAAAAGGCAGGAGAGTGGTAAGGTACTGTTTTCCATCAGTTTGCAAAATGCACACACAATGCCAGTGTTGTGCTGCTTCGTTTTTTTGTCCTTTAGCGCCTCTTTGTCACCTACACCTTAGAAAAAGCTTTTCACTATGTCTCGCAAGGAGAAACTGTGCCAGGACAGAAAACATCTCCTATCGTGTTCTAGAGGTTGCACAAAGGTTTGTACAGTGTTTTGCACCAAGGAAAAGAAAGTTGTCCAAAACTCCTTCTTTTTTCAATATTCATGTGAATGCAAAAGGCAGGAGAGTGGTAAGGTACTGTTTTCCATCAGTTTGCAAAATGCACACACAATGCCAGTGTTGTGCTGCTTCGTTTTGTCCTTTAGCTGCCTCTTGTCACCTACACCTTAGAAAAACCTTTTCACTATGTCTCAAGGAGAAACTGTGCCAGGACAGAAAACATCTCCTATCGTGTTCTAGAGGTTGCACAAAGGTTTGTACAGTGTTTTGCACCAAGGAAAAGAAAGTTGTCCAAAACTCCTTCTTTTTTTCAATATTCATGTGAATGCAAAAGGCAGGAGAGTGGTAAGGTACTGTTTTCCATCAGTTTGCAAAATGCACACACAATGCCAGTGTTGTGCTGCTTCGCTTTTGTCCTTTAGCGCCTCTTTGTCACCTACACCTTAGAAAAACCTTTTCACTATGTCTCGCAAGGAGAAACTGTGCCAGGACAGAAAACATCTCCTATCGTGTTCTAGAGGTTGCACAAAGGTTTGTACAGTGTTTTGCACCAAGGAAAAGAAAGTTGTCCAAAACTCCTTCTTTTCAATATTCATGTGAATGCAAAAGGCAGGAGAGTGGTAAGGTACTGTTTTCCATCAGTTTGCAAAATGCACACACAATGCCAGTGTTGTGCTGCTTCGTTTTGTCCTTTAGCGCCTCTTGTCACCTACACCTTAGAAAAACCTTTTCACTATGTCTGGCAAGGAGAAACTGTGCCAGGACAGAAAACATCTCCTATCGTGTTCTAGAGGTTGCACAAAGGTTTGTACAGTGTTTTGCACCAAGGAAAAGAAAGTTGTCCAAAACTCCTTCTTTTTCAATATTCATGTGAATGCAAAAGGCAGGAGAGTGGTAAGGTACTGTTTTCCATCAGTTTGCAAAATGCACACACAATGCCAGTGTTGTGCTGCTTCGTTTTTGTCCTTTAGCGCCTCTTTGTCACCTACACCTTAGAAAAACCTTTTCACTATGTCTGGCAAGGAGAAACTGT
>NW_022148175.1:0-38592 GCF_901933205.1 Camarhynchus parvulus
CGGAGCCTGGGCCGTCCCCCCACTCCTCCAGGCTCAGCCCCTTCACCCCGCTGGGAGATGCCAAAGGATCCACAGGAGCATTCCTGCCCTCAGGGGAATTTCTCACAGGTGCCTTGCACTGACTCTGTGTGTCTGTGTGTGCACAGGAGTGCCTGTGCCTGGGAAATGGGGCAGAAATGCTGCTCTCTGAGGGGTTTGAGTGCCTTGATAGCTGAGTCAACAGGGCCTGTAAGTGTGGTTAGGTCATGAGGTCTAAGCAAAATTAAAATGCTTCTAAGAGTTGTTCTTTTGCTAAGTTGTTAAGTTTAATTCAAGTTATTAGCTAAGTTAAATATTAAGTGTTATTCCCTCTGTTAAATAGCAAAGTCATAGGTTTTAAGTTAGGCTTAAATACTGTTAAGTGCTGTTCTTTTGCTAATTTGGGAAGTTTAAGGCATCAGTTAAGGTCAAGGTATCAGTTATGTCATGTTAAGTTTGAGCTCTGTTAAGCTTTTTGGTCATATTCTTTTTATCCTTGCCCTCACTGTCCTTGTGTCACACAGACACACAGGGACAGTTCTCGGTTCATTTCTGGTTTGATTGCCTGGATTTGGTTTGGTTTGTTGTTGTTTTGTTTCCTTGCTGTGCCTGTAGTCCACTCAGGAGCAGAGTGACTCTGCCAGGAACTTTGTGCTGCTCCAATATGGTCTGGTTTTGCTGATCCCTTGCTGGGGTTTTTCAGTGCTCTCAAGGCCTCGTTGGTACCAGGGTGGAAGGGGCTGGCCCAGGCTCTGGCCCTGGGGGGGACACGGGGACGCTGCCGGGGGGTCCTGTCCCCCTGTGCCACCCCAGGGCCCCTGGCCCCGTCCCCGTGTCAGGCTCTGGGGTCGATCTCGTGGAACATCCTCCGGGGACTGGGGCCGGGGGAACTGGGACGGGGACAGGGGGGCTGTGCACAGGTGAGGGGGACCTCCTCCCGGTGACCTCCACACAGCCCCTGGGATGTCACACAGCCCCAGGGATGTCACACAGTCCCTGGAATGTCACACAGCCCCCCGTGATGTCACATAAAGTCATCTGTGATGTCACACAACCAACCTATGATGTCAGCTACCTGTGACCTGCCACACACCACCTGTGATGTCAAAAGTCTTCCTATGATGTCACGCACCCCCTTTGATATCATAAACATCCTTCGTAATGTCACACAGTTTTTGTGATGTCACACAGCCCCTGTGATATTACACAGCCCTCTGGAGATGTCACCCTGTGATGTGAGGGAAGGGGCCAGCCAGGTGGGGCAGCCGGGGATGCCGACAGCCTGCAGGGACAGAGGCGCAGGTTTGCTCAGCACCAGAGACACCTTTGCCTTGCTTGTCCCCAGCTGTCATCACTGCCACCAGTGTTCTGCTCTACCTGGAACCTGGGGACACTTTCTCATTCCTGTCCTTGAAAGGGACCCATTAACCCTTCAAGAAAACTTCAGTTTCACTCTCTTTTTGACTCTTTGAGAAGTTTTTGAGCACACCCTGAGGGACTGAGTCTTATGCAAAGAGCACCAAAGCCCCAGAGGGTCATTGAGTCCCTGTGCTGTGTCTGTGCTGCTGAGCTGGGCACTCCTGGCCCAGAGGCAGCTCCTGGCAAGGGCAGCGCTGCAGAGAGACAGCTCTGGCCAGGAGCAGCTCCTGTGCACAGCCCAGCAGGGCTGGGGCACTGCCAGGGCCCCTCAGGGACACCAGCAGGGCACAGACAGAGCTCCCAGGGGCTCAGCACTGCCAGGGGCTGTGGCATGTCCCAGAGGGGTCTGTGTCACAGCAGCACCTCTGTGGCTGTGTCATAGAGGCACAGAGCAGCTGGGATGTCAGCAAGGGGCTGTGTGACAGCACAGAGTGGGCTGTGTGAGGTCACAGGTTGGGCTGTGACATCACAGAGTTTGTTGTGTGAGGTCATTGAGCAGGTACAGCATCACAGAGGGGATTCTGTGACATTACAGAGCAGGCTGGGACATCATGGCATGGCTGTATGGCACTATGGAGCAGACTGTGAGGTCAAAGTGTGTGCTGTGACATTACAGAGTGGCAGTATGACATCACAGAGAGGGTTTTGTGGCATCACTTAGGGGATTGTGACATCACACAGCTGTCTGTGACATCATAGAGTAGGGTGTGAGGCCATAGAGCAGATCCTGCCATCATAGAGGTTGGCTCTATGACATCATAGAGTAGGTTGTGACATCACAGAACAGACTGTGACATTGCAGTGTGATGCTCTGACATCAGAGTCTTCTGTGACATCACAGAGCAGTTGTGTAACATCACAAGGGACTGTGTGACATCACAGAGGACTGTGTGACATCATAAGGTGCAATGTGACATCCCAGGGTGCTGTGTGACATCTCAGATTTGACTCTGGGACATCCCAGGGACACATCCCAGGGGCTGTGTGAGGTCACTGGGGAGGTCACTCTGCCCCGGTCCCCCTCACAGTTCCCCCAGAGCAGTCCAACCCTGCTCGTGCACAGCGGGGTCCCCTGTCCCCCCGGTCCCCCCCCCCGGCCCCGCAGCCTCCCCCAGAGGATGTTCCACGAGATCGACCCCAGAGCCTGACACGGGACGGGGGCCGGGGCCCTGGGGGTGGCACAGGGGACAGGGACCCCCGGCAGCGTCCCGTGTCCCCAGGGCCAGAGCCTGGGCCAGGGCTCCTTCACCCTGTTACCAACGAGGCCTTGAGAGCGCTGAAAAAATCCCCAGCAAGGGAGCAGCAAAAACCAGATTGAATATTAAGGGACAGCAGCACAAAGTTCCTTGGCAAGAGTCACTCTGCTCCTGACTGGACACTTCAGGCACAGCAAGGAAACAAAGCAACAACAAAACCAAACCAAATCCAGGCAATCAAATAAAAAATGCAGCAAGAACTGGGGCTTTTCTTCCTATGGAAAAGAACTGTCCTTGTCCAGGTACCCATGAAATTTTGGTTTCACCTCCAACATTCCCTGTTGTGACAGACTGGAGGAGATTGTTGGCTTAAACATTTCCTGTGTGGGGAAGGAAGGGGCAGGTCCAGCCTTGCCCTGCCCTGGAACCCCAGCCCTGCCCTGCCCTGGAACCCCAATCCCCCCAGAGCCTCTATCCCAGCCCAGCAGTGGCTGCCAGTCCCTGGCACAGCACAGGCAATGCTCCACAGCCACCTCTGCAGCCCCAGCCCAGCTCCTGAGGGACCAAATGAGCCCAAGTCCCACCTGGGGGAAGGGCCCAGGAGACCAAGGGGTATTGAAGGCTGACCACAAGGCAAGCACACATCTTGACCCTACCTCCTCTTGGAATTTCCTTCTGAACAACACTGGAATCCAGGTGGGGGTGCTGTCTCTGTATCTTATTTGTCTTTCTCTCTTTCTCTGTCTATCTTCTTCTCTCTCCTTGCAAATTTTGATTAACTTAAAATAGAATGGGCTTAGAGTTTGTGAAGTTTAATGGGCCAAGTTAATGCTTTGAGAAGTTTTTTTGGTGATTGTCTGTCATTTTAAACCATTTGCAAAAGATTCTCTGATTTTCTAGAGTTCCCAGTAAAAGCTGTTTTGTTGTTGTGAGCTCCTGAGAATCTCTTGTAAGGTATTTCTCCAGTACATCCAATTCAGAGGATACAAACAATTGTAATTCCTTTTAAATGTCTCATTGAGAGAATTGTTTGGCGGTATGGGAGTCAGGGCTTGTGTGTCCTGCTTGGCCCAGCCCAGGCAGGGCTTTCCCAGCCACATTCCACACTCCATTTCTCAGCTGGAGCCGCTGGTGCCTCTGAGTTGTGCTGCCCCAGCCCCAGGGACGCTCTCCTTGTCTGCCCATTCCCCCACGGTCTCTGGGCAGGGATGGCCTCACTGGGGGCTGCTGACATCCTCAGCACCTTGGAGGCTGCTGCTGAATTTTCCTGCTCCAGAGGCTTGTTCAGCCTTCAGCTCTTCAGTGCAGGAATTCAGTGTCCCAGGGCTCATTAACATCCAGAACACCTTAACAAGCCAAGCCTCTGGGAATAATTCAATTTCAGTTTCCAAATAATTTGTAGATAATTAGATCTCAGTAGTGTATTCAAAGTGAATACATGATATTTAAAAAGACAGCAAGAAAACAGTTTTTAGGTCCTGTTTAGTTTTGTTTTCCAGTTAATTTATTGATATATGCAGTCTCCAATTGACACTGAATCCAAGTACCTCCTCATGCAGTTTGAATAGATATGAAAATCAAGACCCTTCATGGCTGACAATCACTCAGACTCTGTCCCTACCCCCACCCCACCATTTCCCCCTCCAAGCCCTGGCACTCAGAGCAGCCTTGTGCAAATCTGAGCTCCCTCCAGCCCAGGCTGCACCTGCAGCTTTCAGCTCCTTGGCTCCAACTCCCACCTGCTTTCCTTGCAGAAGGAGCTGCCCCAGACACAGAGGGATGTTCATTTCTTGTCAGCCAACAAAGCCAAGGCAAGGCACAGCTCCATCCAATGCAAAAGTCATTCCTCTGCTGGATATTAAATCCACTTTCCACAGCAGACAGCCTCAGAGCAATGGAAAACACCCTCTGTGCCCAGCACAGATCCCAAGGTCCCCCCAAACCCTCCCTGCCCCAATTCTGCTCAGATTTGCTCTTTGCACACACGAGTCACAGGCTGAAGTCAGGAGCTCCCTCCATGGCCAGGGAAAAGAGAGAAAGGGGATGAAGAGCTCTCCTGTGCAGAGCCAAGGGCCAAGTGCAGCCCCTGCAGTGGGAACAACTCATCAGGTTTGTGTCCTTTGGGCTCAGGCCTGGTGACACTCAGAGGCACAGAAAGGTTTCTTGCCAACAAACACAAGTTGGACATTTGAACAGTTTAATAACCATCACAGCTCTTCCCTCAGCTCTGGGATGTCCCTGCAGCATCTGAGAGTTCCACCATCCCCAATGGTTTTCTGAACAGGAATAATTTTTAAAAATACATAAATGGTAATTCTGAGATAGAGCCCCCTGTTGTTGGATTAAACACGTTTACAACAATACATATATATTACAGTAATACATTATACAACAATACTTATATATAACAGTGAACATTACAAGTACAGAGTCCATCCCCCCAGGGGCTTTTCTGTCCGTGTCCAGCCAGGAGCATCTGCAGCTAATCCAGCAGCGATCCAATGAAGGATATTGCTGCCAGACTGCCACAGAGCCCCTGGCATGTCCTGGAAATTTCTCCAACCCTCTCCTGGGGTCTACCCTCTGCTGGGGTCAGTCTTCTTCTGGGAATATTCATCCCCTCTGGGGAGGCTCACTATCTTCCCCTGGGACTCTCCTGGTCCTGCTGCAGCCCTCTCATTTTCTCCTGGTCCTCACCCTCTCCTGGGGTCCTGGTCTTCTTCATCTCCTCCTGCAGCTTTATACCAGTCATGCAGCTCTTCTTGCATTCTTCATCTGGCTCTTACAGTCCTCCTTCTGCTTCTTGCAGGCTTCTGACTCTTACTCTGACTCTTTGGCTGACTCCACCCTTTTATGGTCCTTGTACCTAATCGCTTACAGGTGTATTAAGTATCCATGCCACCTGTTCTTAATTGGCCCCAGGCAACTCATTGGGGAATACTGTGCCCCTTACCATTCTCTCTACATATAACCACAGTGAGATATTCAATTCATATTTTTTTGAACTTGAAAGATTTGGCCACTCCCTGAAGTTCAAAGCATGAAACCAGTCACTTGTTCCACTCGAATGACCAGAGAGCATCTGGAGGAGGATATCTGAGAGGGCAGGAAGGACATAGATCCAGCTGGTGTAGTGAGATGAAATGTCCTTAGACACAGGCATTTAAACAGGAGAGCTGGGAACACCTCAAGGAAAAAGGCTGATTAAATATTAGATTGAATGTCCAGTGGGAAAGGTAGAGGGGAAATCAGTATTTCTTCTCTTGCTATCAGTAGAAGGATCCAGTAGATCCAGGAAATTCCTCGGTCCTGGTGGGAAAACTTTGCCATTTCTTAAAAGTACTTAAATGACCCAGATAATAAAGATTTGTTGTATTTTATGAAACTAACAGGTATTAAAACCTGTGCCCCTTCCCAGGCAGACATCAGTTGTGTGCCCATGAACAGGCAGTGCCACTTGTGCCCTGAGGTGCCCAGCTGGGATTGGATCTCTCCCAGATATGAGGGAAATCAGAGCACCTTTCAAGCTGCAGGTCCCTGACAGCCCCACAGGGCTCCTGTCCCATCAACATCTGCTCTGCTCCAGCCTGGAACAGGGCCCAGCATGGTGCCAGGATCATCAGAGAGCTGAGGTGTGTGCTGGAATTCAATGCCCTCCCCATCCCGCAGCAGCCTGGGCCCTGTCCCTGCTCTGTCCGTGCCACCAAGGGCACAGAGCAGCCACAGGGCCACTTGCCTGTTTGCAATGCCTTGCACAGGCGGGCCCTGCCCCCAAGGCCTGGCCTGAGTCCTGCCCCTGCACGCTCAGCCAGGCTGAGATGGACACTGATGGTTTCTGGGCCAGGCTCTCAGCCCAGCCCAGCTCCCCTTAGCTCTGCCAGCTGCCCTGAGCTCCCAGCACCAAGGGCCTGATGCCCTCCCAGCCCAGCCAGCTCTGGCCCCATTCTCTGCTCAGGCCAGGCTGCTGTGGGCACTGCCCCACGCCCTCAGCCCCTGGCAAGGGCCAGCAGCAGCTGCAGCTGCCACAGGACCTGCCCCAGCCATGGGGAAGGTGCATGGCCAAGGCCAAAGGAGGCAGCCTGGCTGCCCTGCTCCCCTCGGCCTGAGGTGCTGAGAGCTCTGCAGCCCCTGCTGCCATCCCATCTGCCCAGGGCAGCACCAGGTGACCCGGCCTTGGGGCCCTCAAGAGCTGCTCCTGCTCCAGGCCCAGGGCCCATGCCAAAGCTGGGGCAGCCACAAAGCTGTGCCCATTTCTGTTCATTGCTGCTCTGATGGGGATGGATCCTCAGGGGCCATTGGTTGATGATCACTCTTTCCTACTGAGGGAACAATTTTTTTTCTTGACACTGTGGTGCCCCATGGAACCAAGGGTCCCTGGTGACACTGCAGGATCTTGTGTCACCAGGGCTCCAAGAAGACAAGCAGCACCAATGATTTAAATGTTCAGTTCTGAGGCCTCCATGGAGATTTCAAGTAGTTCATTTAATGTGAATATATTGTATTGAAAAAAAATGCAGAGCATTGTTTTGAGCAGGACCTGATTATAGATGGATATCATGGGGTCCATGGTGATATTGGGCCCCCAGGAACTTCTAATCCAGTGCTGAATAGAAATTAAAATCAAGACCCTTCATGGCTGAAAATGTTTGACACCGTGGTGGCCCTACCCTCTCCCCAGGCCATTTCCCTGATCCAACCCCTGGCATTCCAATGGATCAGGAATGGTGTGGCCAGCAGGAGCAGGGAACCAATTCTTCCCCTGTGCTCAGCACTGCTTGGGCAGCACCTCGAGTGCATTGTGACAGTTCTGGGTCCCCCAATTTAGGAAGGACATGGAGGGGCTGGACACCAGAGAAGGGCAACAAGGCTGGGGACCAAAGGGACACAAGTCCTGTGAGGACACTGAGGCAGCCGGGGTTGTTTATCCTGGAGAAGAAGATGGAATCATGGGAGACAAGGCAGTGTCAGGGCACAGGTTGGGCTTGATGAACTCCAAGGACTTTTCAACCTTGCTGATTCTGTGATTCTCTGAAACCACCCTTGGAGGGTTGCAGGAGGGCCCTGGGCAGGCTGGATCAGGGGCCCAAAGCCAACAAGGTGAGGTTTCCTGCCAGCCCCAAAGCCCATCCTGCACAGTCCTGCAACAACCTCTGCAGCACTACAGGCTGGGGACAGAGTGGCCCAGAGCCAGCACACAGCAGGCAGATGTGCCCCTGCCTGGCCTGGGCTGCAGCAGGCTGGACATGAGCAGCAGGAGGCACTGCAGGAGCCTGCAGAAATTCCAATGGCACTTGGCCTGGATCCTGCTGCCCAAGGGACGTTCCCATGGGGCCAAGTCAGGAACTGCAATGGGGCTGGGGCCAGGAGGAAAGGGCAACTCAGGGATGGGCTGTTTGCAGGGCTAGGGAACCTGGGGCTGGGCAATAGAAAGAAATTTGTAGCAGGGAAGAGTAAAGAAAGCAAAGGTGAAGCCAAGGAAATGCTGAGGGCAGTTTGGGGGTGGCTGCCAGGCAGCCCTGGCTCTGAGCAACAGCGTCTGCAGTGGGACAGGAAACTCCCAGCTGATGGGAACAAACTTTCTGGCTGAGTGCAGAGGCCAGGACAAAGCTGAGTGGTTTCCCTGGTGTCCCCCAGCCCTTGCTGGCCCCAGGGGCTGATGGCATTTGTGCTCCCTCAGGTTCATGTCCCCACAGCAACAGCATGGGGGTGCTCCCCTGCTGTGTGCAATGCAAACAGGGGCTGCTGAGCCAGTGCTGCCGTGTCTGTGCCTGCAAGGATGGGGCACCTGTGTGAGCTGGGGGAGAGGCCAGGGCTGCAGAGGGGGATGTTGTTGGCAGCTCCATCAGGACGCTCTGGGACGCTGCCCTGGGCTGTGCAGCGCACTGGGGATGGATCAGCCCCTGCTCTGCTGCTCCTTCCCGTCTGCCCCAGGGCCCTTGCAGAGCCCCAGCCATGCTGTTTGCCCCCAGCCTGCCCACGGCCAGCCTGGGGCTGCTCACGGGGGTTTCTGTGCTGAGCATTGGCCTGGCCGTGTTCTTGAGAGAGCCTGGGCAAGGAGCCTGGAGCCCCCAGGGCCTGGCCTGAGGCGTCAGCGCTGCCCCAGCAGTGCCCATGGCCTGTCCCTGCTGCAGCCCCGGCACTGCCACCCCCAGGGCTGTGCCCGGCCCCGAGAGCACTCAGGCCCTGCAGCAACACCAGGGCCACCAGGGCAGCGGGGCAGGGCCACGGCAGCAGCACTGGCAACACCAAGTGCTGCTGCTGCTGCTGGGCACAGCTGCTGGGCCAGCCCTGATCTGCCCCAGCTCTGCACACAGACATTGCTGCTGCAGCTCCAGAGAAGGCAACAAAAGGGCATCTCTGCAGAAAACTCTGCTGGGACATCCTTTAGTTCCTTTAAAGCCACCAGAGCACAGCCCCTCATTGACACAGTCTGTGGCCACAGGGAAGGTGGAGAGAAACAAAATGAGAAATGGCACAAACAATGACATTTATTTGTGGACAATATTAAAAAAAGTAAAACAAAAAGAGAAAGAACCTCCAACTTGAAACCAACAAAAGTATCAAAGATGACTTTTATTACAAGTGATTTGCAGAAATTGGCCAGCAGTTTAATGTTTCTGAAAGCATCCAGTCATCAGTCTCCACACTGCAGCCTTGAGCTCCTGGTTCCTCAGGCTGTAGATGAGGGGGTTCAGGGCTGGAGGCACCACCGAGTACAGAACTGACAGGGCCAGATCCAGGGATGGGGAGGACATGGAGGGGGGGCTTCAGGTAGGCAAATGTGCCAGTGCTGAGGAACAGGGAGACCACAGCCAGGTGAGGGAGGCAGGTGGAAAAGGCTTTGTGCCGTCCCTGCTCAGAGGGGATCCTCAGCACAGCCCTGAAGATCTGCACATAGGAGAAAACAATGAACACAAAACAACCAAATAGCAAACAGGCACTTACAGCAAGAAGCCCCAGTTCCCTGAGGTAGGATTTGGAGCAGGAGAGCTTGAGGATCTGGGGGATTTCACAGAAGAACTGGCCCAGGGCATTGCCATGGCACAGGGGCAGGGAAAATGTATTGGCTGTGTGCATGAGAGCATTGAGAAAGGCACTGGCCCAGGCAGCTGCTGCCATGTGGGCACAAGCTCTGCTGCCCAGGAGGGTCCCGTAGTGCAGGGGTTTGCAGATGGACACGTAGCGGTCGTAGCACATGATGGTCAGGAGGGAAAACTCTGCTGAGATGAAAAACAGAAAGAAAAAGAGCTGAGCAGCACATCCAGTGTAGGAGATGTTCCTGGTGTCCCAGAGGGAATTGTGCATGGCTTTGGGGACAGTGGTGCAGATGGAGCCCAGGTCGCTGAGGGCCAGGTTGAGCAGGAAGAAGAACATGGGCGTGTGCAGGTGGTGGCCGCAGGCTACGGCGCTGATGATGAGGCCGTTGCCCAGGAGGGCAGCCAGGGAGATGCCCAGCAAGAGGCAGAAGTGCAGGAGCTGCAGCTGCCGCGTGTCTGCCAATGCCAGCAGGAGGAAGTGCCTGATGGAGCTGCTGTTGGACATTTGCTGTCTCAGGCCTTGGGGAGCTGTTCATGGAGAAAAGTCAGTGACAGGTTAGGAGAATCTTCTTCCAGCAAAATCAAAGCCTTTTCCCACAGACCCTTCTCCTGTAACCCTCTGATACCCTTTTGATTTCCTAGCAGATTTTCCTTCAGCTGCAAGTGGAGAGCCCTGGCTGATTCTGGCTAAGTGGGACTTCAGGTTCAGAGCAACTAAAGCCTTTGGTTTTTATCATTCCGCTTTGCTGTGCAGATGTGGGAGATGGACAGGGACCTGTGCTTGTGTTCCACTTTGAAACCCTGTTAACACAGAAGGCCCGGTCAGCATGTGCACCCCCACTGCCAGAAACCAGGAATGGTAAAGTCTGTTTAAATATTCTAGAGTTTTATAGCTCCTCTTCCCCCTTTCCTGGTGACTTTATTTGGATATCAGAAACCCTCAGCATTTCTGCTGCCCTCAGGGAGAACAGAGAGTGAGTTCTCTGAGGCAAGATGGTGAGTGGAGAGTGAGGGGGAGGATGTCTGTCATTCTGTCCTGTTCCAGGATTCTCTGGGCTTTCTCCATTCTCAGACAGGAGGATAAACACCCTCCCATGTTTCCCCTTAAAACCATCCCAACACTGCTGAGAGCAGATGGATCCCCCATAGTCCACCAAATGTCCATCCCTTCTCAAGGTCTCAGCCCCACATTTGTACCCAGGGACACACAAGGCTCATTTCACCAACGCAACAGCATTTTCCCATCCTAGAACTTCTCTGCCTCACCCTGGGGCTTTTAGAAAACACAGAGATGCTACAGGTCAGGTTTGCATCCTGGAGGAAAGCTCAAAGCTTGGAAGAAAATCTCAGGGGAATTCCAAGTGTCCTTATGATGGCATTGGATTGAGGGAGATGCAGCTCCTTCCCTGGCTGCCCTGACAGCATTGCCCAGAGCCGGGCACTGGGGACAGCGTCACCCTGAGCCAGCTGTGCCCCCTGCCAGAGCCCCCAGGGCCGGGCAGCTGCTCCCAGCCCTGTGCTCTGCAGAGGGAACTGGGCCCGGGGCTGCAGAGCTGCCCCACGGCTCTGCTGCAGCTCTGCCTGCACAGGAGGGGCTGCACGCCTTGGAGCCCCGGCCCTGAGGGCAGAGGCTTGGCTGGGGCACAGGAGGGAGGGGGCTTGTTCAGAGGGAGGGGCTGCACTGCAGGGGATCCTGTGGGCATCTCTGAACTCTCCCTGCCACAGCATTGCTGGGTTTTGCTTTCTCTCATTGCCTGATCTTCTCTCTGCTTCCTGGAGATTTTCCTCCTGCAGGTGTTTCCCTGTGCCTGATCTCTCCCTGCCAGCACTCACAGACCCCAAATCTCTGTGCACTCTCCTTGGCCTGACAGAACCCTGCCTGTTTGCAGGGCACTGGCTGGGGGCAGGTTCTGTTTGCAGCTTGGAGAAAGGACAGCTCAGCCTGAGCCTGATGGCTCCAGCAAAGGTGATGCTGGTGCTGTCCATGGGCAGAGTGGCTGAAAGCACATTAGGGATCTCCTGTGAACCTATTGATCACTAAAACCAACAGTTCAGATATCTCAGGCACTTGAAAAAATAATAACTAATAATTCATACTACCTTTAATATTTAACCCTCCCTTCCTGACATTCTCCAATAGTAGGAAACTGAATACTTGAACTCTTTGGAAATTTCTTCATTTTTATCAAAATCCTTGTCTTGGAAATATTCTATGACTGATCAGAACCCCTCAGCATGTCAGAGCTTCATGAGCATTTCACCTCCCCTGCCCCAGAAATACCCAGAGTTGTACTCACAGGCTCTGTAGGCATTGGGATGTTCCAGCTGTAGGAGATGGCTCCAGGAGCTGCAGCTGCATTGTCCTGCAGCCAGAGGTTCCTGTGCCAAGGGCTGGCAGGGATTGTGCCCCAGGCACTTCTCAGCCCCTTCCCAGCCCTGACTGATTGAAGCTCTCTGTGCCTCTGTGCTGTGCCCGGGCTGGCTGCAGGCAGTGCCCCAGCCCTGCTGGGCTGGCAGAAGAGCTGCTCATCAAGAGAAATGTGCTTTTGAAGCTCTTCTTGGTTACCAGGAGCTGCCTCTGTGCCAGGAGCCCAGCCCAGCTCAGCAGCACAGACACAGCACAAGGACTTTAATGAGCCTCTGGGGCTTTGTGCTCAGGCCCTGAACATCAGTCCCTGAGAGGGAGCTGAAGAAACCTCTGCAGAACTCCAAGGCAGAATCCAACTCCAAAGTTTCTTGGACTTTTAATGGGTCCCACTGAGGGACACGACTGAGAAAGTGTCCCCAGGCCCCAGGCAGAGCAGAGAACTGCAGGCAGTGCTGACAGGTGGGGACAAAGAGAAGCCAAGTCTTGGTGCCCTGGGGCACAGCAGGGTCTGTGCCAGCAAGGGCTGGGAGGAGACACCTTGTCCTGAGGCCCTGGGGCCTCCTGGCACAGCCCCAGCCAGGCTGGGCACTGTCAGCCCCTTGTCCTGCCCTCAGCATCCCCCCCCAGCCCACATCCCAGTGGCCTCAAGGATCTGCTGGAAGGAGTCCCTGGGGAGCCTTGCTCAGCAATGGCCCTGGGGGCTCCTTCATGCTCCCTGCAGGGACTGCAGGTTTTTCAAAGGACTTTGGCTTTGGCTTTTGCCTTGCAGTCTCTGAGAGGTTTGTGCAATCATGGCCTCCAATTATCTGCTGTAATTAGTCCCTGGAGAGGCTTTGTCAGTAACAACACTCAGTGGGGCTCATTAATGCTTCAAGGTACTTCAGTTATTTTAAGGTACTTGGTGTTTCCCTTTTGATCCAGACTCTGTGAGAGGTTTGTGCAATCATGGCCCCAATTATCTGCTTTAATGGGTCCCTTGAGAGCTCTGTACTGACACTCAGTGGGGCTCATTAATACTTTGAGACACTCAAGGTTTTTAAGGTAGTTTGGATTTTCCTTTCTACACTGAATATCTGAGAGGTTTTTGTGCAATCCTGGCCTCCAGTTCTCTCCTCCAAGGAGTCCATGAGGAGCCTGTGTTGGGAATGGACCTCAGAGGGACCCATTCATGCTTTGAGACATTTTGAGTTTTTCCACTGACTTTGACTCCTGGAAAGGTTTGTGCAATCTCCTCTCAGGCCCTGAGGTTCAAGGGCTCAGCTCCAAATGCACCACAGGGCTCATTAGCATCAAGGAAGTCCTGACAAACCATGGCTCTGCCTTGATTTCCCTCTGGTCTGGAGCAGTTCAGCAAGAAGTTTTCCTTTTACAGTTATGGAGAAATATTTCAAAGAGCTTCTAAGAAGTATTTATTCCTATCTTAAAGGGTGTCTTTTATTGCTGTTCTTATTATACAAGAGGTGATTGCAGCATTCTGTGATTGATATTGATCCAGGGTCTCTCCTAAGGAGGTCTGGCCAGCTCAGGGAAGTTGTACCTTGGAGCTGACCCAGTGTGGACAACCTTGCCTCACATTCCCCAATCCCATGTGAGAAATGATTTTCATTTTCAATAATTTAAGTGTTTTTTTAATAACTTTTCAAAATACAATGAAAGACTGAATAAAGAAAAGAATACAGTGCCAGGAGCAAAAATTCAGTCACCATGTGTTCATCTACAAAATGGATGTTCTGTCTTTTATACCTCCAGCCCCTCCCAAAGTCTTGTCAATCGACTCCTTCTTCCCTGTCCAGTGGTGGAGATCACTGTCTCACACCTTGATTGGAGGTCAGGGGCTGCCATAGTAACAAGCCGACCCTCCCAAATGCCCCGACTACTGAGGCCATCCTGTGATAACAATGCAAGGGGAGGGAAGGATAACTATACACCTACAAAACTTCTCTTAACATATATTTAATATTCACCCCTTAATTGTGAGAGTCAACCATAGGATTACTCATCTATAACAAACTCCTATTTTCTTTTTCTGTAAGTCATTTTGTTCAAACAATTGAGTTAAAAAAATTTCTCTCTCTCTTGAATGAGTCATACCAGCATCTGTTGATGTGGGCAAGGACAGTGGGAACAGGAGAAAAAATCTCAGGTTTTCCTTAGACACACTTATTTGGAATGGACAAAAGGGCATCCCAGAGGTCCAGTATGGCTTTGACTCCCATCTACCGTGCCTATGTGGCTGCTACCCATAGTCAGTGTATCTTAGGGGTGAGTACAGAGGCCAACTCGGTCCTGCCCTCCAGTCCCTGTTGAATTAAAAGACAACTGAGGAATGACAGAGGTCTGGTATGGCCTTTTGTCCCTACCTTACCATGCCTACGGGGTTGCTACCCACAGCAGGGCTATGGAGCCTTCTTGGGAGCAAACAAAGGGGCCAACCTGGTCTTGCCCTCCTTCCTTTGTCTTATTTTCTTAAAGAAGCTGTCCCATTACCTTTTACAGTCCCTTGTGTACTTCCCTCAACAGATGCTGGTAATTCTCACCCATGAAAACAGGAAGACAGTTCTCGAGCTGGTTGGTGGAAGCTTGACTCTACTTTTTGGGCATCTTGGTGTTTTTCTGGTTGTCTCTCAGTCTCTGCTTGAGAGTCAATCTTGTTTCACCCAGCCTGGATGTTACAGTCCACTCTTTGGGTTCTTCTGCTGGGCCTTTGACTCTGTTGCCATGAGTCCATCCCCGCTCTGCAGTTCTCACGGCCGATTCGGTGGTGAGCAGTACCTGAAAGGGACCTTCCCACTGAGGAGTTAGAGGCTGATCTCTCCATGACTTAATCATCACCCAATCCCCAGGATTAATATTATGGATTCTGAAATCCAGGGTGGTAGTTTGAGGAATTGCCCCTTTATGTCTTAGCCCTTCTAAGGTTTGTGCTATAGACATCACTGATTTCTTGGCATTGGCTTCCCCTTCCTCATAGGTGGCACCTTCTGGGGTGAGGTCAGGAAGGGAAACCCAAACATCATTTCATAGGGTGACACCCCCAGATCTGACTGGGGTTGGGTTCTAATTCTTAATAAGGCCAAAGGGAGACATTTTATCCATGACATTTGGGTTTCAATCATGAGCTTAACTAGAGCTCTTTTAAGAGTTTGATTCATTCTCTCAACCCGACCAGAACTCTGTGGATGCCATGGAGTGTGTAATTCCCATTTTACTCCCAGGGCCTGAACAACTTTCTGCAATATCTTCGATGTGAAATGAGTTCCCCAGTCTGAATCAATCCTGTTTGCCATCCCCTATCAGGGAATGATTGATTCTAGAAGTGTTTTACTCACAACATTGGCATTGGCTTTCACAGTGGGTACCACCTCTACCCAATGAGTCACGTGATCTACTATCACTGGCAAAAACTTCCACCGTTGTACATGGGGAAGCTCAGTAAAGTCTACTTGGATGCTTTGAAGGGGCCGTAAGGCAGTTCTCACCCTCCCCTGGGTGTTTTCCTCATGATTTTCTTATTCACTTGTTGACATATCACACACCATTCAGTTACTTGCTTAGCTATTCTGAAAATTCCTTTGCATCCCCAATCCCTCAGAAATTGATCACTTAGCACTTGTGTACCCCAATGTGCTGTTCCATGTCTGCCTTCCAGCATTTTCTTGGCATGGGGTTTATTCAACATTTGCCTCCCATCTGCTAGTCTCCACTTCCTTTCATTATCCATCTTGGCTCCTATTTTAAAGAGTTCTTCCTCTTCTGTCCCACTGAATACAGGGACTTTTTGCATTTCTCTCATGGGGTTTAATACTATTATTAGTTTTTCTGTCTCTCATTCACTTGCATTTTTAACTTCTAAATCTCCTAAATTGTTCTGTCACACCTCCTGAGTCACCACTTTTTGATGTCCTTTACCATATACCACTGCTGCTTTTCTGGTAATTGTAATGTTTCTAGCACTTCTAAAATAAGGTTTTCATGAATGAGTCCCTTTCTCTTTGAATTTAATGGCCCCCTCTCTTCCCATATTTTTCCAAAGGTATGCACTATGCCAAAAGCGTATTTTGAGTCCTGTATATGTTGTTCCCCTTTTCTGCACTAATATTTCCAGAGCTCACTTTAGGGCACACAACTCACACCTTGGGCTGACCAGTTGGAAGGTAACTTTCTCTTTTCTATGGCCACCAACCCTTCATGCACTATAGCGTACCCCGATACCCTGTGCCCCTTTATTACCTGTGAAGATCCATCGATGTACAATCGTTTTCCACCTTGGAGTGGTTGATCTGTTAGGTCCTCTCTTACTTTAGTTTGATAGTTTATAACCTCTAGGCAATTATGTATTAATTCCTCATCTGGTTCTCCATACAAGAACTGGGCAGGGCTGAGTTGGTTACTCACAATTAGCTCTAAATCATTATCTATTAAGATAATTTCATAATAAACCATACAGGAATCAGTGAACCATTTCTCAGCCTTTTGGCTTAGGATGCTTCTAACTGAGTGTGGGGTATATATTTTCAATTTTCCCCTAAAGGTTAATGTCTTGGTTTGAAAAGACAGGTGTCTGCTAAGGAAGGCAGGACCCTCCCTTGAAGTGGAAAATGTAAACCCCCTCCCTCTGAATTATTATAATTTTGAAATTAAGGGGGGGTCTCTCAGGCAAAGATATGGGAGCAGGAATAACAGTTCTTTATTAGGGAAGAAAATTAAACAAATAAACAATGCAGTAATACAAAACAGCACTGACAGAGTCAGAATACGACCTGACACCCTGTTGGTCAGGGTGTTGGTAGCAGTCCAATTGAAATGGTGGCTGCTGTCCTCCTGGAGTGGCAGATGTGGTTCTGTTGAAGCAGTGATCCTGTAGAAGGGTGTAGTCTTCCTCTGAAGATCCAGTGATGGTGTAGATAGGCCTGGTCTTCCTCTGGGAATCCAGTGGAAAAGGCCGCTGCTCCTCTGGGAATCCAGTGGAAAAGGCTGTTCTGGTGTCCCAAAATCTCAGATTTTATCCAGGTAGGAATGCTTGGCTCCTCCCTCTGGGTGGAGCATCTCACAATGGGATGCTGTAATTGTTATCAGTCATGCAGTGACACTCAATAGCCCATTGACAGCAGATGTCTCCCCAGAGGCAGGATTGGTTTGTGGAAGAGATAAAGAAAACTGCCCAATTCACAGAAGATAACTGCCACACCTCCAACAGATGGGAATACAACACACACATTGCCTTGCAATCCAGGACATTATCCACTCCTTATTCTATTTCCATCTGCATCACAATTAAACCTTACACACAGTTCTCACTTATGACTGGGTTTCCCTGTGGTACACAATGGCTTTCTCCATCTTTCTGCATTACCCACCAAGTGTAACCAGGTCCTTGAACAAAAACAATCCCACAGATGGGTTTGTCTTTGCCTGAGGTGGGATTAATCCAAACAGTCTTTCCTAAAATACCTTTCATGTGTACAACAGGGACTTTATGTCCATCCACTGTGTGCAGGGGCTCAGACTGGGCAGGACCAGCTCGATTGATGGACCCTCTGGTGTTGACCATCCAGGTGGCGTTTGCTAAGTTCACTTCCCAGTTTCTAAAAGCTTCCCCACCAATTGCCTTCAGGGTAGTCTTAAGTAGTCCATTGCACTGTTCAACTTTCCCGGCAGCTGGTGCGTGTCACTGTTTGACGCTGGCGCAATGCCAGTGCCCCCATGAAAATACACTCTCCCTGGTGTCTGCTGTGAGATGTGACCAGGAATAGAGCAAAGCAGGCTCCAACTTAGGAATAAAGAAGAGAAAAAATTATTAACCTACAACTATATGTAAAAAGAAACACACAGAAAGAATGAAAACCTCCCAAAAACATTCCTCCTCCCCACCAAATTTCCAATACATCCATCCCTCAGATCACCAACTCTCAGTCCATCACCACCCTTTAGATAATCAATTCTCAGTTCATCAAGGAGAGAGGAGTCCCTCTTGTGCCACAGGCTTCCCCTGGAAACACAGTTGAAACCTCTTCTGTTTCTGTGTCACACGTGGCACTGCCATCATGACATCTTCCTTCCATGCCCAGAGCTCTCACCACTGCACATGGACCAGAGCTGCTTCTAGGGTCTTCCTTTTAAGGGTGCTTTGTCCAGTTCCAAAAAAAGCACAGTCTCTCACGTTCGGGACACCTGTCCCCCCCAAATTCACCCCCTGGGGCCGAGGGGTCTCAAGAACAGAGACCTTCTCCTCCACTGAAGATCGAGGGCACCAACCACCCTCCTCGCCTGTCGTCTCTGTTCATGCACTCCTTCGCATAAAAACACTGAACTCTCTTGGCTCCGAGCCATTGCCTCCCTCCAAATGCAGTCTCTGTGCCACAGGAAAAATGGTTCTGTCCATGGCTATACAAGAAAAGTCCAGCCAAAGGCCACTCCACCACCTCCTCCCACCTAAGGTTCTTCTCGACTTCTCTCGTGGCCCATTTCTTCTTATCTCATCTCTATCTCTCTTCTCATTCAGATCCAGGAGGATTAGCATTTGTAAGGTTTCCATCATCCAAGAAAAGGGTTAAAAATCTCAGTCTCTGCCTGTCCAGAACTCCCACGGCTGTCCTGCCGGGCACCTTCTCGCTGCACCCCCCTTCTCTGTCTCCACCGGCCGTGCTGCCAACACATGATATGAAATTTCAAGGTGGCACAAGCACCAGCACAGGCTCTCTCTCTCTCTCTCTCTCTCTCTGGGGGCTGCCTGATGCCTCTCCAATGTTCCTCCACCCTTCCATCCTGCAGGGGCCTTCACCTCCCCTCTCTGTCCAGGGCCCCAGCCTACCTCACCTGGCCGCATGGCTTCCCCTGCCCTGCCCAGCCGCAGCAGCTCTGACCTCTTTCACCACCGGAACCCAAGAGAAAGTTTTCCTGGGAGTTCTCTGCTTTTAACCCCCTGTGTTCTCAGAGGTGTATCCGTGTCCCCAGTGGCCACACCAGGTGCCAATATTCAAATCAGAGCACCTCTTGGTTTGACCACAGCATCCCAAAAAACTCACTTCCTTTTCAAACCAGGACAATGTTCAGTCAAATCTGCAGGTTGCATTCCCATGGTCTCATTTCCACCTCCACTGGGGCAGAGGCGTCTCTCCCTTGCGAAATCGTAACCCATGGGCAGGGTCCCTTCCCACCCCAACTGTTCCAGGATTTGGCCGGGGACTTGCTTCCATTTCCTCCCTCCCTCTGGTTCCAGATGAGAATGTGCTGGAAAATGTCCAGCAAAGCCACCTTTGCTGTGTGCTCTGGGAGCCCACAGAGCTGCTGGACCTTGTCCCCTGGCCCTGCACAGCTCCTTGGGAGGCACGGCAGGAGCAGCACCCTGGCAGCCTCGGGAATGCCCCTCTGGCATCCATGGCACACATTCCCAGGGGCTGGAATTCCAGTTCCCAGCCAGGAAAAGATGTTCCTGCCCTGGAAGGAAAAGCTCTCAAGAAGGAGCCAAAAGCCAAGTGGAGCAAGATCTTACAGTGACATTTCACTGCCAGCCTTCATAACTTCACCCATGGTTGTTGTAGCTTGTGGATTGGGAATTAAATCAGGGCAGGGTCTTTGGTGGGAGCCGCCCTGGGTCAAGGGAGACACTGAGAGAGAAACAGAGCAGGCAAAGAGAGTCAGGAGAGAAAGGAGGACACAAACACAATCAGCTGAGAAGGTGGAACTCTGAAAAACAGAACTGGAACTGATGGAAAATGAATGGGGCAGAAATCATTAATTCTGGAAATTTTATTTACTATCAAAATAGATCCCACACACCCAGCCCCACATAATCCTGGTCCAACACTCTCAAATTTGGATCCCACTTCTCCCAATCTCCCTCTAACCCCATCTCACCCTGGACATTGTGGAATCAAGTAGATTTGTCATGGGACTGAGTGTTTCTTAGGTGGGAATAAGGCATTTTGACATGGATTGAGCCATTTTGGGGTAAGACTGAGTTGTGTTCAGTGAGTCATTTTCAGGTGACAGATCAATCCATCTTGACTTTTGGAGTGCAGAGATATGGAGAACACTCCCTGAAATCCCCCAAGAACCCACAAATCCTACAGAACATGTCCCCAAACCATAAATTCCACCTCAAATAGCTGTGAAATGGTGAGACTTTTGACATCCTTGATCAATTACTTTCTTTTTAGTCCTAGATGTTTTCATGTGTTTTTAACTGATAAAAATCAATCAAGAGCAACCTGGGACCAAACCAAAAGGATAACCAGCCAGGTGTCCTCCCAGTGCAGATCACTGGGAATGTGGGGCACCAGGGCTCTGAGCAATGTGGATGCTTCCAAGGGGAATGAAGCTGGAGCAGTGCATGAAGGTGTTCCTGCAGTCGGGCATTTGCAGGGCTCCCCTTACCAGTGCCTCTGTTGGTGTTTGGTCAAGAGAGACCTGCTGGTGAAGCTCTTCCCACACTGGGAAGACTTGTAGGGCCTCTCCCCAGTGTGGATGCTTGACGAGGTTGGAGTTGTGCTTGAAACCCTTCCCGCAGTCAGGGCAGTGGAAGGGCCTTTCCTCGGAGTGAATCCGCTGGTGCTGGAGGAGATTGGAGCTGGTCTGAAACCTCTTCGTACACTGGGGACACAGGTAGGGCCTCTCCCCTGTGTGGATGCGCAGGTGGATGACAAGCTTGGAGTTGCGATTGAAGCCTTTTCCACAGTCAAGGCAATGGAAGGGCCTCTCCACTGTGTGAATCTGCCCAGGTGGTTGATGAGGATGACAAGGTGAGAGCTGCAGCTGAAGCCCTTCCCACACTCCCCACACTCGTAGGGCCATTCCCCAGTGTGGATCATCTGGTGGCTGATCAGGGTGCTGCTCTGCCTGAAGCTCTTCCCACACTCCAAGCACTTGTGGGGCTTCTCCCCATCATGAAGCTGCTCATGGGCCACCAGCTCTGAGCTCTGGCTGAAGCTCTGTCCACCTTCCTGGCTCAGGGTGGGTCTTTCCTCCTCAGAGCACCCTGGGCTGGGTTTGGAGCCCCTCCTCCTGTGGGATCTCTGGGGATTTTCCTCCCTGTTGGATTCCTGTGCCCTGGAGCTGCTCAAAACAGCCTCTTCCACGAAGTTCTGCAGAGGGGATTTGTCCTCCCTGGTCTCCATCCTCAGCTCCTTCCCTGGGGAGGAAGGACAAGGAGAGGATGGGATTTGCCTCCGTGCCAGAGGGAAGGGGAAGGAGATCCCCCCAGTGCATCCCCAGCAGGACGGGGTTGGCAGCAGGGTTGTCCTGCAGCCAGGGGCCATGCTGGGCTGGGAGATGGAGCAGGAGAGAGGGGGAAAGGGGCACTGACTTCCTCCTCACCTGCCTGGGTGTCCCAGGGCTCCTTCCTCTTCCTCGCAGCCTCCTCCTCCATCCAATCAAGATTTGGGAATGGGAAATCCTGGTTTGGGAAAAAAACAAAGGGTGTGCACATTGTCTTTTGTCCCAGGTCTGGTTTGAAATGGCAAACCTGGGGAGAGTCTAAAAACCTCAGAATTACAATTTAATAAGAAAATGAAGATCAAGGCAATGATACAGAAACACTGCCTTAAACTGACAGAGTCAGGATATAACCTGACACCCTGTTGGTCAGGGTGGTGGCAGCAGTCCCATTAAATGGTGGCTGCAGTCCTGTTGGAGTGATGAACGTGATTCTGTCCAAGCAGTGATCCTGTAGAAGGGTCTGGTCTTCCTCTGAAGGTCCAGTGGTGGTTCTGGAGCTCTTGTCCTCTGGGAATCCAGCAGGCAAGCTGCTCCTGGTGTTGCAAGGCTCAGCTTATATCCAGGTAGGAATGCTTGGATCCTCCCCCTGGGCGGAGCATCCCACAATGGGATGATGGAATTTGATCAGTCCTGCAGTGACACTCAATGGCCCATTCCCAGAAGATATCTCCCCTGGAGGGCGTTATCAGGGCTGAGGCATGGAAGAGATAAAGAACACTGCCCCACCTGTTGATAGCAGTTGATGAAGATGGGGATTGAAAACATGCATTTGGTTCCATCTTCCATTGCAACCTGAAACAGTGGGGTAATCCCTGCTCAGGGGGTGAACACCACCCCCCTTACCCAAACTGGCTCAGGTGTAAAACCCCCACCCTGGGAAGGCCACACACACAGGGGACAATGTCACACTTGCCCTGCCCCAGGGGAGGTCTCTGTCCCTGTCACTCCCTTGCTCTCCCCCCTTTTCTCTTTCTTTCCATCTCTCTCTCTACCTCACATTTACTGTTCAATAAAATCCACTTTGGATTTGGTCTCATTAGCACCTTAATTGGGGCAGAGGAATCTGTCTAACAATTGTATTTGCCAGTTTGTGACATTATTTTGGCACAGTGAGTTCAGGGCACTGTTCTCTGACCCCAAGTGCCTCTGACAACAGCATGGTTCCCTCCTCTGAGGAGGTTGTGGTTCTTTCTGGAGGAACTCTTGGAAACTTGGACACAGCTTCCTCTGAGTGACTTATGGGAGAACTGATGAGAAAAATGGCCACTGTGGGTGGCCAGTTAAAAAGAAAAATATTTTGTTGTCCTTCCTTGAAATGTTTGTTAAAATCACTGGAGGAAAGGGAGCAAATGTTATCAGATTGACTGATAAAGTTCATTCACCCCAAGGTGAGGAACACAAGGCTGCTGAAAGTCCCACAAGAAGCCCAGCTCAAGTAGCTAAATTCCCAAATAACTCCAGCCAGGGCTCTCCAAATGTGAGGATTTTTTTTCTGTTCATTGTCACCTTTGTGACAGATACCAGACTCGAGCCCTTTATATCTCTGTATTGGGCTCCCTTTCCAGGAGCTTTTTTCAGGGACAGGAGCCAGCTGGAGCTGGGCAGGGCTCCAATGGGGATGGCCCGAATTGGGCGGGACATTGGTTTTTCTATTGTCCCCGTTTATTCATGTTTGGGATTTGTTTGACCCCCCGGGAGAGGGAAGGGGCTTGTGGGAAGCTGGGGAAATATTCTTCCCGGAGATGAGGCGGCGGGACCCCTGACCCTGCAGGGCCGTGTCCTGGGGTGACTTCATGATGCCAAGTTTATTTTGTCCAGTTTAGCCCAGGGGATGGTCAAGGGGTGCACCTTTAAGCCTCTTCTGACCCTGGGGAGGAGGGAAGCAGCAGCAGGGGTTGTTTCCATGGGCACTCACCCCATCACATTCCCTCCTGGATGGATCGACAGCAAGACATAGCTCTCCTTTGCTTTTAGTTTTTTAGCTCTCTGAGGAAGAGGTTCCCCCCCCAGGGGTTTTCTTTGGTGCTGTTTAAACCTGCTCTGCACTGAACACCCAGAACACCACCCAGCTCCCCCTGTCCCACCTGGCTGAGCCTGGGCCTGGCCATTTCCAGCAGGGGGGACTGATCCAGAGACTTCTCACCCAGATAATGACTGATAAGGATAAGACTGAGTGACCCCTGCTACAGCCCAAGGAGGGACTTTTTGAGTTTCTCATCTATTTTGGAGCCCAGGATGGGGTTTCTTCCCCTAATATTGTTCAATTTTGTGGGGTCTGAATCCTTTGCCTGGGCAAATAAAGCCTTTCCACTTTTCTCCAAGGAAATATTTTCCCCTCACACTGCTGAGGCTGGGGCTGCTGGGGCTCTGCTTTCTTCTCAAAAAACCCTTTTGGAGGCCGGGGGGGTCTTTGTCCCTAAACCAGGACAGGGTGGTGGAAAGAAAGGGGACCCCAAGTGGCATTGGGGGAGGCTGGAGAGGGACCCTGGGACACCCCAAAGCAGGACCCTGGAAGGGGGATCCCCAGGACCATGGGATCCCCAGCACCCCTGAGATGGGGAACACCAGAACCCCCAGGGGGATGAGACTGGAAATGGGAAACTTGGTGGCTTTTTTTTTATTCACTCTTTTTTTGGGGTTTTTATGGACATGGGGTTGACTTCTAGAAATGGACTTGGGTGGGAGGGGCCAGACCAAACAAGGCATTCACTGCTTGTTTTTCCCCAAACCAGGATTTTCCCCAAACCATCCCACAGTGACATCCCCCTGTCCCACTTTGGGTGAGCTCAGTCCCAAACCTGACCCTGATCCTGGTCTCAATCTCACTCCATGTTTAGACACACTCCTGGTTCTGTATTTAATCTCATCCCAGTGCCAGACTGGGGATCTAGCCCCAGACCCAATCCCAACCCCAGCCCTAAAAAAAAGCCAATCCCATGTCCAGCCTTAACCCCAATCCCAGCTCTAATCCAAATCTCAGCCCCAACTCCAAGCCCAGCCCCAATTCCAGCCCCTTCCTAAATCCTCAGCCCCAAACCAAATCCCAGGCTCAGCCCTTCTGGGGGTTTTTGGGGTGTCCCTGTGTCCCTCTGAGCCCGATGATGTTTGGGTGGGGTCACAGCAGGGCTGAGAGGGACAGAGACCCCCCTGCCTCCCCAGGGCTGAGAAGGTGGGAGAGCCCCCAGCCCCGAGCAGCCTCAGCTGAGAGGGACACAGAGCCCCTGGTGCCCAGCCCTGCACAGGCATTTCCTGAGGCCAGAGGGATGGAGACCCCCGAGCATCCCCAGGGCAAGGGGACAGAGATACCCCGAAAGCATCCCCTGGGCTGAGAGATGACAAACTCAGAATGTCCCCTGGCACAGGGGGGAGTAGCAGGCCCTCAGGCATTGCCTGGGGTGAGAGGGATCAGTCCCTTTTCAGGGAATGGCCTGGGGTGACAATGACAGGGACACCCCTGGGGAATGGCCTGGGGTGACAGCTGGACTGGGACAGTCCTGGGGAATGGCCTGGGGTGACAGCTCCACACCCCTGGGGAATGGCCTGGGGGACTTCTCAGGGACAGAGCTGGGGAATGGCCTGGGGTGACAGGGACAGGGACAACCCCCAAGCCCCTGTCTGTCTGTCCCCCCTGGTGAGAGGCACAGAGACCCCTTGAGCATCCCCTGGCACTGGACAAAATAAACTGCAGCTTCTTCCTCCTTAACTCTGCATAGAACCGGCCTTTGAAGAATATTTCTGCTTTTCCCACAAGTAACTTGTGATGAAAGTCAAACAAATCCCAAACATGAATAAAATGACAATCCCGCAATTCTGTGTCAATTCCCCAGTTTCATTGGTTCCCCGCACACCTTGTTCCACAGCTCCGGCTCAGCTGGCATCCCCAAAACCAATAAAAAAAAAAGTGGAAATTTGGCCCAATACAGATTATTAAAAGGAAGGGAAAGCTCTGGGTGTGTAGCTGTCACAAAAAAGTGACAGGGATGAACAGAATAATGATTCTCACATTTGGCAAAGCCTACAAGCCTGGGAATTCAGGCTGGAGTTATTTGGGAATTTAGCTACTTGAGCTGGGCTTCTTGTGGGACTTTTAGCAGCCTTGTGTTCCTCACCTTGGACTGAATGAACCTTGTCAGTCTCGCTGGTAACATTTGCTCCCTTTCCTCCAGTGATTTTAAAAAACTTTTCAAGGAAGGACAACAAAATATTTTCTTTTTCACTGGCCACCCACAATGGCCATTTTTCCTCATCAGTTCTCCCAATAAATTCCCAGGAGGAAGGCATCCACTGTTTCCAAGAAGAGTTCTTCCAGAAAGAACCACAACCTCCTCAGAGGAGGGAACCATGCTGTTGTCAAAGGCACTTGGGGTCAGAGAACAGTGCCCTGAACTCACTGTGCCAAAATAATGTCACAATCTGGTTAATAAAATTGTTAGAGAGATGCCTCTGCCCCAATTAAGTTGCAATGAGACCAAATCCAAAGTGGATTTTATTGAACAGTAAATGTGAGGTAGAGAGAGATGGAAAGAAAGAGAAAAGGGGGGTCAGCAAAGGAGTGACAGGGACAGAGACCTCCCCTGGGGCAGGGCAAGTGTGACATTGTCCCCTGTGTGTGTGGCCTTCCCAGGGGTGGGGGTTTTACACCTGAGCCAGTTTGGGTAAGGGGGTGGTGTTCACCCCTGAGCAGGGATTACCCCACTGTTTCAGGTTGCAATGGAAGATGGAACCAAATGCATGTTTTCAATCCCCATCTTCATCAACTGCTATCAACAGGTGGGGCAGTGTTCTTTATCTCTTCCATGACTCAGCCCTGATAACGCCCTCCAGGGGAGATATCTTCTGGGAATGGGCCATTGAGTGTCACTGCAGGACTGATCAAATTCCATCATCCCATTGTGGGATGCTCCGCCCAGGGGGAGGATCCAAGCATTCCTACCTGGATATAAGCTGAGCCTTGCCACACCAGGAGCAGCTTGCCTGCTGGATTCCCAGAGGACAAGAGCTCCAGAACCACCACTGGACCTTCAGAGGAAGACCAGACCCTTCTACAGGATCACTGCTGTGACAGAATCACGTTCATCACTCCAACAGGACTGCAGCCACCATTTAATGGGACTGCTGCCAGCACCCTGACCAACAGGGTGTCAGGTTATATCCAGACTCTGTTAGTTTAAGGCAGTGTTTCTGTATCATTGCCTTGATCTTCATTTTCTTATTAAATTGTAATTCTGGCTTAGACTCTCCCCCAGGTTTGCCTTCAAACCAGTACAAAATTTACTGTGCTCATCCCTTGTTTTCTTCCCAAAACAGGATTTCCCATTCCCAAAACTTGGCTGGATGGAAGAGGTGGCTGCAAGGAAGAAGAAGATGCCCCAGGGACACCCAGGCAGGTGAGGAGGAAGTCAGTGCCCCTTTCCCCCCTCTCTCCTGCTCCATCTCCCAGCCCAGCACGGCCCCCGGCTGCAGGACAACCCTGCTGCCAACCCCGTCCTGCTGGGGATGCACTGGGGGGATCTCCTTCCCCTTCCCTCTGGCACGGAGGCAAATCCCATCCTCTCCTTGTCCTTCCTCCCCCAGACAAGGAGCTGAGGATGGAGACCAGGGAGGACAAATCCTCATGGCAGAACCTCGTGGACGAGGCCGTTTTGAGGGGCTCCATGGCACAGGAATCCAACAGGGGAAGAAAAATCTCCAGAGATCCCACAGGAGGAGGGGCTCCAAACCCAGCCCAGGGTGCTCTGAGGAGGAAAGACCCACCTGAGCCAGGAAGGTGGACAGAGCTTCAGCCAGAGCTCAGAGCTGGTGGCTCAGGAGCAGCTTCATGATGGGGAGAAGCCCCACAAGTGCTTGGAGTGTGGGAAGAGCTTCAGGCAGAGCAGCGCCCTGATCAGCCACCAGATGATCCACACTGGGGAATGGCCCTACAGTGTGGGGGTGTGGGAAGGGGGCTTCAGCTGCAGCTCCACCCTCGTAATCCACCAACTCATCCACACTGGGGAGAGGCCCTACGAGTGTCCCCAGTGTCAGAAGAGGTTTCCCGATCAGCTCCGATCTCCTCAAGCACCAGCAGATTCACACGGATGAGAGGCCCTTCTGCTGCCCTGACTGCCGGAAGGGCTTCAAGCAAAAATCCCTCCTCATCAGGCACCGGCTCATCCACACTGGGGAGAGGCCCTACGAGTGCCCCATGTGTGGGAAGAGGTTTCAGACCAGCTCAAATCTCCGCCTGCATGAGCGGAGTCACACCGGAGGAGAGGCCCTTCCTCTGCCCCAATTGCGGGAAGGGCTTCAAGACAAAATTCTCCCTCATCCGGCACCAGCGCATCCACACTGGGAGAGGCCCTATGAGTGTCCCCAGTGTGGGAAGAGCTTCACCATGAGCTCTCACTTGACCAGACACCAATGGAGTCACCAGTAAGGGAAGTTTTGTGAGTGCCCCAACTGCAGGAAGAGCTTCATGCACCACTCCAGCTTCATCCCCATTGGAGGTCCCATGTTGGGAAGAGGCCTGGTGATCCATGTTCCCTGTGATCCATGCTGGGAAGACACCTGTCCCTTTTCCTGCCCCTCCCAATGACATGATGTGGGATGGAAGAACATGAGGGTCTGCCTATGGCCATGAAATTACATTCATTCCCACCTCAGGTCATTGCCAGGGGCAGGAAAGGGACTCTCTCTCTCCCTCCCTGAGGAGAAGGTGTCCTTTCCAGATAGGGTGAAAACGTGGTGGTGAAGAGACAGTCAGTTGTGTTGAAGTTTTCCCTTTTTTATTATCCTTTCTGTTATCAGTATTGTTTCCTTTCTTGTTTGTTCCTTCTCTCGTTGCTGTTCCCAATAAATTGTTCTTATCCCAGCCCGGGATCTTTGCCTTTTGTGCTTTCCATGGGAGGCGGGAGGGCAGCGAGGGCAGCGCGGTTTTAGCAGGAGCAGGAAATGGGGAATCCCATTCCTGAAGCCCGGCCCGTGGAAACCGAGCATCCCAGCTGGTGCCAGCCCTGGTGGCCATGGCAACAGCCTTGGCATGGGGTCTCCATGGAGCTGCCAAGGCAATCAAACCATAGCAACAGGCTCCTGGTGATGGTTGTCATGGAAACTGACCATAGCAACAGGGGGCTGGTGATGGTTGCCTGCTAAGGATCAGATTTGTCACAGGCCCTCAGAGGGGTTCCATGGGGACTTTCCAAGAGTCTCCAGGCTGTTCCAGAGCTGGAATGTCACAGGCACAGACAGGGGCTCCATGGACACCTCCCAGGGCTTTCTGGGCATGGTAAAGAGCCCTGTGGTCAGAGGCAGTCACAGCCATTCCATGGTGACATCCCAGGGCACCTTGGGCTGCAAAGGCACCGATCTGTCACAGGCACTCATCCGGGGGGCTCCACGGTGACATCCCAGGAGTGCCCAGGCTGCCAAAGAGCCGGGATGTGCCAGACACTCACAGGGGTTCCTGTCATGGGCACAGTGGGAGCTTCAGGCAAAGTTTATTAGAGAAGCTCCTGTTGGGTCACAAGGTGCAGAAAGGAGCCCCAACAGCCCCCACAGATCCCCAAATGTCACCGTTGAATCAGAGATGACACAGACTCAGATCAGAAGGCTAAGGGCTAAAAGCCACCCTTTTATTCAGTCCTCTTCTTCTATATCTTGGTTTGCTACAGGTGGACCTCACTGGTCATTTGATCAACACATTTCACATGATTGGCCAATTAAGACAACACCCTTCCGTAAACAACTTTATGGAAAAGAGCCAACTTATTACAAATACATTTGGGGAACTAGTTATTAATGTTTGTTTTACATTGGGCCTTTCTGGGGCCTCCGTGGATGGGGGAAACCCTCCTGCAGCAGTTCTGTGCCAGGTAAAAGGAGATGCACGGGACTTTTTTGGTCTCCAGCTTCTTGTTTATCATTATCTTATATAAAGTTTTGCATTGCTGTGCACACCAGGCTCAGCACGCTGGAAAAGCACCACAAAATGGCCCCAAAATGTACAATTTCAAGGTCTTTTAAAGTTATCCCATCCAATTAACTCTTAGAATGTACATTATTTCTACTTATCGACCAATAACACATCCCTTGACTGTCCACGTAACCTCTGCACTGTGCTTTCCTTGACCGATCACCCTGTGCCAGCAACACTGCAAAATGGAGCAGATGAAGAAGAAGACAGGGTCTACACCCCTATTCCTCCATCTTGCTTCCTCTCTACATTGTACTAAAAATCCCAAAACCTAAATTTCTCACCCAAGTGTCATGCTATACTACCCTCTAATCTATTTTACACTTGGATAAATTCTAATCTATCTCAAAGTCTTGGAAGTCCTCTCTATAGGCTTAAGGTTAAAGGCAGTGTTTCTCTGGGGGTCAGGACCCCTCGAGCAGACAGAGAAATATTCCCTGTGGCCTGGATTCCCACACATTTAACCTAAAATCCTTTAACCCTTAACATGTGAAGTTACCCAAAAATGTTCCAGGTAAGTAGGATTAGAAGCAGAAGAAATAGAGAACAACAGAAAGACAGAAGATCCATAGAAAGACACGCACATGGGTACCAACTGCTGGGGTTCCAGCATCGCTAACAGAGGAACCCCAGGAGAAGGCAGGATCCAGACCCTGGGCTGGCCTCGTGCTCCGGCTTTTAACCCCCTGGGCCCCATGGCCCCGCCCTGGGGTGGGACTGCCAGTTGCTTGTCCAATCAGAGCCAGGGTACACCAGCTGCTAGTGTGTGATTGATTGATTGATTGATTGATTGGTTGATTGACAGCTCAGCCAATCAGAGCTGGGTTAACATCACCCCCTGCTGTGTGATTGACAGCTCTGCCAGGCCAGGGCTGGGGGCGGGGCTCTGTCCCACCACAAACCAAGGCCTGACCCGGCCCTGGCCCCACACGGGCATTCCGAGCATCCCAAGGTGTCTCGGGACATCGATCTCATCCAGCCTCTGACAGCGACCACAGTGACACTACGGAACCTCATGGAGCCATGGGTCAGTTGTGACAATGGAGATCCAAGGAAACGATGGTGAGACTGTGGAATCCAGGAATCATGGAATCAAGGAGACCATTGTGCAAATCATGGGCCCTATGGAAGCAAGGATCAATGATCAAACTGTGGTTTGATTGTGATTGATTTAAAACAGAAACAAGGAGCCATTGTTTCACAGCGGGGCTGCGTGGGGCCAATGGACCCTTGTGACTCTGTTGGGGCTCATGAAACCAAGAAGCCATTGTGACATTGCCAGACCTCATGGAATCAAGGAGACCATTGTGACAGTGTCAGGACCCATGAAGTCAATGGAACATGGAACAGGTCTGGCTGGTTTGGCCTCCTGGGGGCTGTCTGACAGGTCCCACTGAATTTGACATGTCAAGGGCCACTTCCCATCTGACCGTGAAGCACTGGGGCTCCGTGCTTTTATTCCTATGGGAAAGAACTGTCTTTCTTGTCTAAGCTCCCATTGCTGAAATTAGGATTCCACCTCTAAAATTCCGTATATTCAAGGGTTACTGTCCAAAAAAATCTGCCCATACAGTCAAGTCTGGCTAGCCTTGGCCTCTGGTGGCTGCCTCTCATCTGACCTTGCACCACTGGGGCTCACTTGTGTCATTGTGACACTTGGAGTACCATGGATCCAAGGGGCCATTGTGACACTGTGGAGTCCTGAGGAACCATGGAGACCATTTGGACACTTTGGGGCCTTGTGAAATGCAGGGCATCATAGTGACCCTGCAGGGTACCATGGATCCAAGGGACCACTGTGACACTGTGGGGCCTCGTGGAACCAAGGACATCATTGTGGCTCTGTTGGGCCACATGGTCCCAAGGGGCCAGTGTGAAGCAGCAGGGCTTTGTGGAACCAAGAGGCCATTGCTGCATTTCAGGGCCTTGTGGAGCCAAAGGGCCGTTGTGATCCTGCAGGGCACCGTGGGTCCATGGGAAGGGGCCATTGTGACACTCTGGGAACTTGTGGAACCAAGGGAATCATTGTTGCACTGCTGGGCCCCAATGGAACCAAGGGGCCATGGTGACACAGCGAGGCTTCATGGAACCAATAGACCATTATGACACTGTGGGGCCTTGTGGAACCATGGAGACCATTGAGATCCTTAAGGACTTGTGTAAGCAAGGGGCCATTATGACACGTGAGGGCATCATGGAAGCCAGAGAACCATTGTGGCACTGCAAGGCCTCATGGAAGCAAGGAGCCATTGTGACACTGCAGGGCCCTGTGAAAGCAAGGGAACATGAAATAGGTGTGGCTGCCTTGGCCTCCCAGGGGTCACCTGACAGGTCTGGCTGACCTTGGAATGTGGAAGGCCACTCCCATCTGCCCCTGAAAAACTGGGGCTCTGCGCTTTTCCTTGTATGGAAAAGAACTGTCCATTTTTTCCAGGCATCCATGGCCAAAATTAGGATTCCACCTCCAAATTTTTGTGTATCCAAGGATTGCTCCCAGACAAAAGTTGCCAGGACAGACAAGTCTGGCTGGTCTTTGACTCCTGAAGGGCAGCACTCACATATTTCCCAAACACTGGAAAGAGCTCTGTGCTTTTCTTCTTATGAAAAAAAACCCCATCCCTCTTCTCCCAGGCACAAATGTTTTAAATAGGACTCCGCATTCATAATTTCAAATATCCAAGGGTTGCTCCAAGCAAACCAGCCAGGACAGACAGGTCAGGCTTGCCTTGGCCTCTGGTGGTTGCTGTTCATCAGCTCCTGAAACATGGGGGCTCCGTGCTTTCCTTCCTATGGAGACCAGTGTGACATTTGGGAGCCTTGTGAAATGAAGGGGCCATTGTGGCACTGCAGAGCACCATGGATCCAAGGGACCATTGTGACACTGTGGAGCCTTGTGGAACCAAGGACATCATTGTGGCTCTGTTGGGGCGCATGGTCCCAAGGGACCAGAGCAAAGCAGCAGTCTGGGAGTTAGCCCAGCTGTAACTCAGAGTCAGCCAGATTTTACCCCTGAAGAACTGGGCATGAGTTTCAAGCCCTGGGAATCATTAGTTCAACTTAGGGTGAGCTTGAGAGTTCCCCCATAAGCCTTTAGTGTTGTTATGCTAACTTGTCCAAGTTCTACTCCCCTCTTGGTTACTTGTTTCCCCTATAGGCTTATTGTTCTAGAGTTTCTACCCCTACATGTCTATGTTGCTGCTTCCCCGTTGTCTTGGGTCTTTGGATCCATCCCCTCGTACTGTTCTCAACTTCTCCATGTTTATTGTTTTTCACCCTGTTATTCAAGTTCCTTTTAAACAACTCCATTGATCCTGCTCTTTTCATTTTTTCCACCCTCGCCCTGAAGTCAGGGAACCAGAGAGGTTTGTCACAGCCACCCTCATTGTGACCTTTGGCACCCGAACAGGGACCCTGACATTCAGGTCTCCCTGTGTCAGTCACGTCAGCTGGGGTTAGCTGATGGATAGGCCAGTGCTCCCCGGGATTTTGGATTGTGCCAGGCCCAGCAGATTCATCATTGCTTTGAGGGGCCTTGGCCAGGATCGGCAGGGACAACGATGGTTTCACGTGCATAGGATTGCAGGTGGGATTGGGGAAACGCAAGACATTTATTGCCCATTTTGCCACTGTGTATTTACAGTATGAACCCAAGTCCCATAACTGATTTGGTGTGTTCTGGTGTCTGTTCCCCCTAAGGCGGAGAAAGAGGAAAGTGGGCAGCCAGATGTCCAAAGTTGAAAGGCGCATACATGGATGCTTTAAGTTAATTCTCACTGATCATGACAAAATATTTTTAAAGAATGAATTAAAATCAATCATGAGGTGGATCATTAAAAATTTTCCAGGTGCCTCTGCTGATGAAATCCATACCATTGAATTTTGGGACTCAGTGGGAGTTAAATGGTACAACCTTTTGATCAAAAGGGACCCCATTGCACCCCGCATGCTCCCCATCTTCCACACCATCCTTGAGACCCTTCACCAGCAAGCAGCGTGTTGAAAACTCAGTCCATTGGTCACTCCTAACTCAGGACCTCCCCTCAAACCTGCCTTTCTCAGACCTTCCACAATGATCCAAGATGGCAATGGCCACGTGGTCTTGGAGCATCATGTCCTGGAGACTCAAGATGGAAGGAGCCTGAATGTGGCTCAGGAGCCCGACCATCCTCCCTCCATCTTGGCTCCTCCACTTTCTGCTACCACAACCTTCTCTTCCGCCCTGAACGAACCTCCAGACTCCACCCCCACAACTGCGGGTCACGCCCCCACTTTCAATCATTCCACCTCCACCCTGGGCCATGCCTCCAGAAGTCCAGCCTGGAAGTTTGCTATCCTAAACCAAGGCCCTTCCTCCCCAACACCTGACAAAATGTCAGTGCCCTTTGCCTCACCCTCCAGCAACAATATAACGTCATGGTCAAAGATGCTAAGCCCAACTGTCACACTATTTCTAATCTGAGTGTTTCTGTTCCAAGTTATTCTTCCTCCCCAGAAGACAGTTTGGATTCCCCAGAGCCACCTCACCCCTCAACCCCAGAAGATCCCTAGGAAAGGATCCAGAAAGAAGCAGTTAAGGAAGGACACTGGCAAATAGTCTCAAAATTCCTCATTGCTCCCGTATGTTATGAAAGAAGGGGGCAGAATCCCAGGTATCAGCCATTGGTTTATGGGGAAATCAAGGATCTGTGTAGGGCAGCTAAAGACCATAGGAAGGACTTACCTTGTTTTAATGGCCTAATGAGGGCCATGTTTACAGCACATGTCTTAATCCCCTATGATTTAAAATATATTATGACTGTGTTGTTGTCACCTACAGAATACACCCTGTGGGAAGGGGGATGGAAGTGTTTACTGAATCAATTAATAGCAGACTATGCTAATAATGAGGCAAGGACAGAATTGACAATCAACCATCTAGCTGGAGAAGGACAACACAGCCTACCAGATGATCCAGCAGCAGGTATCCCCAGAGAAGTATTGGATGATACCAAAGAGATGGCTTTGAAAGCTTTAATCCAGGTACCAGATGGTAGCACCCCCAATTTGGACTACCTTGGGTGGCTGCAGCTAAAGCTTTAGGACAATTAGACCATCCTGGGTGCCTGTTAAGTAAGCAAACCAATGCTCCCTCCCTCACATTGAGTGGCCTGCTCTCAGACACAGAGACCATCAGACATGGCACCTTGCACAACAGCGATAGAGTTTTTGCTCTGGGCACATGGGCATGGCTGTGTAGACTCTGAGGGATGTGTTGCATGAACCTCTCCAGCCACAGCGAGTCAATCCACAAGAGCATTCAAGTACTGAAGGAAGGGTTCAAGAAGCTTCACATGGAAAAGAAAGACTGGTTTAATAAACTCTTCCAATCCAAGGGACTAAAGGGTTGGATGATGTCTAGTGAAAGCAGGACTACTAATTCTTTTAGTTGTTGTTGTATTGTTAATTGTCCCATGTTTGTTTGAATGCTTTTAGAAAATCTTATAAAATTCTTTCAGTTCCATCTTTGTTAAAAACCAGAAAGGGGGAAGATACCCAAAACAGGATCCTCATGGACTCCTGGGAGGAGAGAATTGGAGGCCAGATGGCACAAAAACTTCTCAGAGACTCAGTGTGGGAAGGAAAATCATTAAAAGTACTTAAAAGTATTCTTAAATCCATAAAGTACCTTAAAAACTTTCAGTATTTCAAGGCATTAATGAGCCCCACTGAGTGCCAGTACAAAGCTCTCCAGGGACTCGTTAAAGCAGATAATTGGGGCCATGATTGCACAAACCTCTCACAGAGTCTGGATCAAAAGGGAAACACCAAGTACCTTAAAATAACTGAAGTACCTGGAAGCATTAATGAGCCCCACCGAGTGTTGTTACTGACAGAGCCTCTCCAGGGACTAATTACAGCAGATAATTGGAGGCTATGATTGCACAAACCTCTCAGAGACTCCAAGGCAAAAGCCAAAGCCAAAGTCCTTTGAAAAACCTGCAGTCCCTGCAGGGAGCATGAAGGAGCCCCCAGGGCCATTGCTGAGCAAGGCTCCCCAGGGACTCTTTCCAGCAGATCCTTGAGGCCACTGGGATGTGGGCCAGGGGGGGATGCTGAGGGCAGGACAAGGGGCTGACAGTGCCCAGCCTGGCTGGGGGCTGTGCCAGGAGGCCCCAGGGCCTCAGGACAAGGTGTCTCCTCCCAGCCCTTGCTGGCACAGACCCTGCTGTGCCCCAGGGCACCAAGACTTGGCTTCTCTTTGTCCCCACCTATCAGCACTGCCTGCAGTTCTCTGCTCTGCCTGGGGCCTGGGGACACTTTCTCAGTCGTGTCCCTCACTGGGACCCATTAAAAGTCCAAGAAAGTTTGGAGTTGGATTCTGCCTTGGGAGTTCTGGAGAGGTTTCTTCAGCTCCCTCTCAGGGACTGATGTTCAGGGCCTGAGCACAAAGCCCCAGAGGCTCATTAAAGTCCTTGTGCTGTGTCTGTTCTGCTGAGCTGGGCTGGGCTCCTGGCCCAGAGGCAGCTCCTGGTAACCAAGCAGAGCTTCAAAAGCACATTTCTCTTGATGAGCAGCTCTTGTGCCAGCCCAGCAGGGCTGGGGCACTGCCTGCAGCCAGCCCGGGCACAGCACAGAGGCACAGAGAGCTTCAATCAGTCAGGGCTGGGAAGGTGCTGAGAAGCACCTGGGGCACAATCACTGCCAGCCCTTGGCACAGGAACCTCTGGCTGCAGGACAATGCAGCTGCAGCTCCTGGAGCCATCTCCTAAAGCTGGAACATCCCAATGCCTACAGACCCTGTGAGTACAACTATGAGTGTATCTGGTGCTGGGAAGGTGAAATGCTCATGAAGCTCTGACATGCTGAGGGGTTCTGATCCGTCATAGGATATTTCCAAGACAAGGATTTTGATAAAAATGAGGAAATTGCCTAAGATTTTATATTCAGTTTTCTACTATTGGAGAATGGCAGGCAAGGGGAGATAAATATTAAAGGTTGATTATGAATTATTTATTATGAGTTTTGACAAGTGTCTAAGACATCCAAACTGTTACTTTTAATGATCAGTAGGAGATCCCTACTGTGCTTTCAGCCACTCTGCCCATGGACAGCACCAGCATCACCTTTGCTGGAGCCATCAGGCTCAGGCTGAGCTGTCCTTTCTCCAAGCTGCAAACAGAACCTGCCCCCAGCCAGTGCCCTGCAAACAGGCAGGGTTCTGTCAGGCCAAGGAGAGTGCACAGAGATTTGGGGTCTGTGGGTGCTGGCAGGGAGAGATCAGGCACAGGGAAACACCTGCAGGAGGAAAATCTCCCGGAAGCAGAGAGAAGATCAGGCAATGAGAGAAAACAAAACCCAGCAATGCTGTGGCAGGGAGAGTTCAGAGATGCCCACAGGATCCCCTGCAGTGCAGCCCCTCCCTCTGAACAAGCCCCCTCCCTCCTGTGCTCCAGCCAAACCTCTGCCCTCAGGCTGAGAGTTCCTGATATCTAAGAATAGAAGGAGACATAGGGGAGCTTAAAAAAGAAAACCCCAGAACTTTTAAACACCAAAGGCTGTCTGTGTGTTCCAGGGGAGGGTGTATGGGAAATGGCTTTGAATTTGGTTACAGGTATCCCCTCTAAATCTTTACTGTCCTTTCTCCATGAACAGGTCCCCATGTGCAGCCCCAGCAAATGTCCAACAGCAGCTCCATCAGGCACTTCCTCCTGCTGGCATTGGCAGACACGCGGCAGCTGCAGCTCCTGCACTTCTGCCTCTTGCTGGGCATCTCCCTGGCTGCCCTCCTGGGCAACGGCCTCATCATCAGCGCCGTAGCCCGCGGCCACCACCTGCACACGCCCATGTTCTTCTTCCTGCTCAACCTGGCCCTCAGCGACCTGGGCTCCATCTGCACCACTGTCCCCAAAGCCATGCACAATTCCCTCTGGGACACCAGGAACATCTCCTACACTGGATGTGCTGCACAGCTCTTTTTCTTTGTGTTCTTCATCTCAGCAGAGCTTTCCCTCCTGACCGTCATGTGCTACGACCGCTACGTGTCCATCTGCAAACCCCTGCACTACGGGACCCTCCTGGGCAGCAGAGCTTGTGCCCACATGACAGCAGCTGCCTGGGCCAGTGCCTTTCTCAATGCTCTCATGCACACAGCCAATACATTTTCCCTGCCCCTGTGCCATGGCAATGCCCTGGGCCAGTTCTTCTGTGAAGTGCCCCAGATGCTCAAGCTCTCCTGCTCACACTCCAACCTCAAGGAACTTTGGCTCATCGCTGTTAGTGTCTGTTTATTGTTTGCCTGTTTTGTGTTCATTGTTTTCTCCTATGTGCAGATCTTCAGGGCTGTGCTGAGGATCCCCTCTGAGCAGGGACGGCACAAAGCCTTTTCCACCTGCCTCCCTCACCTGGCTGTGCTATCCCTGTTCATTAGCACTGGTGCATTTACCTATCTGAAGCCCCCCTCCATGTCCTCCCCATCCCTGGATCTGTCCCTGTCAGTTCTGTACTCGGTGGTGCCTCCAGCCCTGAACCCCCTCATCTACAGCCTGAGGAACCAGGAGCTCAAGGCTGCAGTGTGGACACTGGTGACTGGATGCTTTCAGAAACATTGAACTGCTTGCCAGTTTGTGCAAATTGCTTGTAATAAAAGTCACCTTTGATACTTTTGTTGGTTTCATTTTGGAGGTTCTTTTACATTGTTTTACTTTTTAAATACTGTCTACAAAGAAAGGTCATTTTTTGTGCCGTTTTCTCTCCACATTCCCTGTGGCCACAGACTGTGTCAATGAGAGGCTGCACTCTCAGTGGCTTTAAAGGAGCTAAAGGATGTCCCAGCAGAGTTTTCTGCAGAGATTCCCTTTTGTTGCCTTCTCTGGAGCTGCAGCAGCAATGTCTGTGTGCAGAGCTGGGGCAGATCAGGGCTGGCACAGCAGCTCTGCTCCTGCTGCCCACACCATTCCTGATCCAGGCCAGGAGCCATTGGCCTTCTTGCCCACCTGGGCACACTGCTGGCTCATGTCCAGCCTGCTGTCCATCAGAATCTGCAGGTCCCTTTCTGCCTGGCTGCTCTCCAGCCACTCTGTCCCCAGCCTGTAGTGCTGCAGGGGTTGTTGTGGCCAAAGTGCAGGACCCAGCACTTGGACTTGTTCAACCTCACCTTGTTGGATTTGGGCCCTGGGTCCAGCCAGTCCAGGGCCCTGTGCAGAGCCCTCCTACCCTCCAGCAGATCAACACTCACACCCAGCTTGGTGTCATCTGCAAAGGTGTCCTTGGTTCCATGGGGCCCCTGAGTGTCACAATGGCCTCTTGGTTACACCAGGCCCTGCACTGTCACACTGGTCTCCTTGGTTCCATGAGACCATGCAGAGCAACAATGGTCTCCTTGGTTCCATGGGGTTTCACAGTGCACAA
>NW_022148176.1:0-38167 GCF_901933205.1 Camarhynchus parvulus
CCCCCGAATTCCCCCAAATCCCCCTAATTTGAGACCCCAAAACCCAAAAATCTCCCAAATTTTGGATCCCTAAATTCCCTAAAATTGGGACCCCCAAAAACCTCCCCGGGACGCCCCAAATCCCTCAAATTTGGGACCCCAAATCCCCCTTGAACCCCAAACTTGGGACCCCAAATTGCCCCCCGGACGCCCCTAAATCCCCTGTTTTGGGACCCCCCAAAACCCCAAATCCCCCAAATTTGGGCCCCTAAAATCCCAAAATCCCCCAAATTTGGGACCCCCAAACCCCAAATTCCCCAAATTTGGGACCGCAAATCCCCTCCTTGAACCCCAAATTTGTCCTCCCCCGGATCCCCCAAAATGCCCCAAATTTGAGACCCCAAAACCCCAAAATCCAGAAATCTGGGACCCCAAAAACCCCAAATCCCCCAAATTCGGGACCCCAAAAAAACCCAAATTCCCCCAAATTTGGGACCCCAAAACCCCAAAATTCCCCAAATTTGGGAGCCCCGGGATCCCCCCCAGGACCCCCAATGGTTCCGGGGGGGTTCTCGGGGGTCCCAAATTTGGGGAATTTGGGATTTTGGGGTCCCAAATTTGGGGGATTTGGGGTTTTTGGGGTCCCAAATTTGGGGTTCAAGGGGGGATTTGGGGGTCCTGAATTTCAGGGATTTGGGGGATTTTGGGGTCCCAATTTTGGGGTTTTTTGGGGTCCCAAATTTCTGGATTTTGGGGTTTTGGAGTCTCAAATTTGGGGGATTTTGGGGAATCCGGGGGAGGCCAAATTTGGGGTTCAATGAGGAGGTTTGGGGTCCCAAATTTTGGGGAATTTGGGGGGTCCCGGGCAGGTTTTGGGGGATCCCAATTTTAAGGAATTTAGGGATCCAAAATTTGGGGGTTTGGGGGTTTTTGGGGTCCCAAATTTGGGGTTCAAGGGGGGATTTGGGGTCCTGAATTTCAGGGATTTTGGGGATTTTGGGGTCCCAAATTTGGGGGATTTTGGGGAATCCGGGGGAGGCCAAATTTGGGGATTTTGGGGGGTTCCGGGGAGGTTTGGGGGGTCCCAATTTTAGGGAATTTAGGGATCCAAAATTTGGGGGATTTGGGGTTTTGGGGTCCCAAATTTGGGAAATTTTGGGGTCCCAGTTTTGGGGAACTTTCCCCCTTTCTCCCCAAATTTCCCCCCAAAATTCCCCCAAATTCCCCGATTTCCTCCCAATTTTCCCATTTCCCCCTGAAATGCCCCAAAATTCCCCAATTTCCCCCAAAATTCCCCAGTTTCCCCCAGAATTCCCCAATTTCCCCATTTTCCTCCCACATTTCTCCCCAGATCCCCCCAAAACCCCCAATTTTCCCCCAAACTTTCCTAAAATCCCTCAGATTTCCCCCAATTTTCCCATTTCTGTCCAAATTCCCCCAAAATTCCCCAAAATTCTCCCAATTTTCCCCCAATTTTTGTCCAAAATTTCCCCAAATTTCCCCCAATTTCTCCCCCAATCCCCTTTCCCCAAATTTCCCCCAGAATTCCCCAAAATTCCCCCAAATTCCCAATTTTCCCCCAATTCTCCCCAATTTTCCCCGAATTTCCCCAAATTCCCCCAAAATTTCCCCAATTTCCCAATTTCCCTCCAAATTTCCCCCATTTTCCCATTTTCTCCCCAATTTTCCCCAAAATTCCTGAAATTCCATCCGTTTTCCCATTTCCCCCCAATTCCTCCCAAAAATTCTCCCAAATTTCCCCAATTTCCCCCAAAATCCCCCAAAATTCCCAAATTCCCCCCAATTTCCTCCAATTTTCCCCAAAATTCCCCCAAGATTTCCAATTTTCAGCCAAAATTCCCCAAAATTTCTAATTTCCCTCTTAAATCCCCCAAATTCTCCCAAATTTTCCGGTTTCCTCCAAAAATTCCCCAAAAATTCTCCCAAATTTTCCCCAATTTTTGTCCAAAATTCCCCAAAATTTCCCCCAAAATTCCCCAGAATTTCCCCCAATTTCCCTCCCCAAAATCCCCAATTTTATCCCCAAAATCCCCCAAATTCCCCATTTTCCCCCCAAAATTCCCCCAAATTCCCATTTTCCCCATTTTCTCCCCCAAATTTCCCCAAAATTCCTGAAATTCCATCCATTTTCCCATTTTTACCCCAAATTCCCCCCAAAATTCTCCCAAATTTGCTCCCATTTCCCCCAAATTTTCCTAAAATCCCCCATAATTTCCCCAATTTCCCCATTCGCCTCCAAAATCTCCCAAATTCCCCCAAAATCCCCCAAAATTCCTCAATTTCTCCCCAATTTTTGTCCAAAATTTCCCCAATTTTCCCAAATTTCCCCCCAATTTTCCCCAAATTTCCCCCAAATTCCCAATTTTCCCCAATTTTCCCCAATTTTCCCCAATTTTCCCCAAATTCCCAATTTTCCCCCAATTTTCCCCCAATTTTCCCCAAAAATTCCCCCAAATTCCCAATTTTCCCGCAATTTTTCCCAATTTTCCCCAATTTTCCCTCAAAATTCCCCCAAATTCCCCTTTTTCCCGCAATTTTCCCAAATTCCGCCGTTTTTGCCCCAACCGCAGCTCCCTGATCCGCTGGGACCTCGAGGAGCTGCCCCAGGGGAGCTTCGGGCACCTCCCGGCGCTGGTGCTGCTGTGAGTGACCCAAAATCCCCCAAATTCACCCCAAAATACCACCCCAATTCACCTCCCGGTGCTGGTGCTGCTGTGGTGACCCAAAACCCCCAAAATCCCCAAACCCACCCAAAAAACTTACACCTACCTCGTGCTGGCTGGTGCTGTGGTGACCCAAAATCCCCAAAATTCACCCCAAAATTCACCCCAAAAATCCCAAAATTCATCTCAAAATTCAACCAAAAAATCCCAAAATTCACCCCAAAATCCACCCCAAAACCCCCCAAAATGACCCCAAAATTTACCCCCAAAAACCACAAAATTCACCCCAAAATGTTCCAAATTCACCCCAAAATTTACCCCAAAATCCACCCCAAAAATCCCCAAAATTTCCCGAAATTCACCCCAAAATTCCCCAAAATTTCCCCAAAATTTACCACAAAACCCCCACCAATTTACCCCAAATTCCCCCTGCCCCGGCCGTTGGTGCCGCGAGTGACCCAAAATCCCAAAATTCACCCCAAAATTCCCCTCGAAAAATCCCAAATTTACCCCAAAATTTAACCCAAAAATCCCAAAATTCACCCCAAAACCCCCAAATGTACCCCAAAATTCACCCCAAAAATCCCAAATTTGAGCCCAAAATGTCCCAAATTTACCCCAAAATTCACCCCAAAACCCCAAAAATCCCAAATTCATCTCCCGGCGCTGGTCCTGCTGTGAGTGACCCAAAAATCCCAAAATTCACCCCAAAATTGTCCCAAATTCACCCCAAAATTCATCCCAAAATTTACTCCAAAATATCCCAAACTTACCCCCAAATTCACCCCAAAAACCCCAAAATTCATCCCAAAATCTACCCCAAAACCCCTCAAAATGACCCCCAAATTTACCCCCAAATTCACCCCAAAATACCAAAATTCATCGGCAGGCTTACCCCAAAATGTCTCAAATTTACCCCAAAATTCACCCCAAAAAATCCCAAATTCACCTCCCGGCGCTGGTGCTGCTGTGAGTGACCCAAAACCCCCAAAATTCACCCCAAAATATCCCAAATTTACCCCAAAATTTACCACAAAAAATCCCAGAATTACCCCAAAAATCCAAAATTTACCCCAAATTCACCTACCGGCGCTGGTCCTGCTGTGAGTGACCCAAAAATCCCAAAATCCACCCCAAAATCCACCCCAAAATCCACCCCAAAATGTCCCAAATCACCCCAAAATTTACCCCCAAAAACCCCAAAATTCACCCCAAAAATCCCAAATTCACCCCAAATCCACCTGCCAGCACTGGTACTGCTGTGAGTGACCCAAAAACCCCAAAATTCACCCCAAATTTACCCCAAAATCCACCCCCAAAATTTACCCCCCAAAAATCCCAAACTCACCCCAAAATCCACCCCAAAATTTCCCCCCCAAAAAAATCCCAAACTCACCCCAAAATTCACCCCAAAATTTCCCCAAAATGGCCCAAATCACCCCAAAATGTCCCAAAATTACCCCAAATGACCCCATAACTGACCCCAAAATGTCCCAAAATTGTCCCCAATTTGCCCCCAAAGTGTCCCCAAAATGTCCCAGATTTGCCCCAAATGTTCCCAGAACTGACCCCACCATTGTCCCCAAATGTCCCCAAATTTGCCCCAAAATGTCCCAAAATTGATCCTAAAATGCCCCAAAATGTCCCCAAGTGTCCCCAAATTTGCCCCAAAATGTCCCAAATTGTCCCCAAATCCCCCAAATGTCCCCAAATTTTCCCCAAATTGTCCCAAAATTGATCCTAAAATGCCCCAAAATGTCCCCAAATGTCCCCAAATTTGACCCAAATTGTCCCCAAATTTTCCACAAAATGTCCCCAAAATGTCCCAAATTTGTCCCCAAATCAGTCCCTAAGCTGTGACAAAATTGCCCGAAATTGTCCCCAAATGTCCCCAAATTTGCCCCAAATTTTCCCCCAAAATGCCCCAAAATTGTCCCAAATGAACCCAAATCCCCCAAAATTGACCTGAAATTCTCCCAGCACTGTCCCTAAAAATGTCCCAAAATTCCCTCAAATGTCCCCAAATGTCCCCGTCCCCAAAATGTCCCAAAATGTCCCCAAATTGTCCCCAAATTGTCCCCAGTTTGTCCCTAAAATGTCCCCAAATGTCCCCAAATGTCCCCAAATTTTCCACAAAATGTCCCCAAAAATGTCCCCAAAAATGTCCCTAAAAATGTCCCCAAAAATGTCCCCAAAAATGTCCCCAAATTTGTCCCTAAACTGCCCCAAAATTGCCTCAAATTTCCCCAAAATGTCCCCAAAATTGTCCCCAAAATGTCCCCAAAATTGTCCCCAAAATGCCCAAAATGTCCCCAAATTTGTCCCCAAATTGATCCCAAAATGTCCCAAATTCCCCAAATTGTCCCCAAAATTTTCCGCAAAATTGTCCCAAATGTCCCCAAATTTTCCTCCATCACTGACCCCAAAATTGTCCTGAAATCCCCAAAATGTCCCCAAATTGTCCCCAAAATTGTCCCCAAAATGCCCCAAATTTCCCCCATCGTTGACCCCAAAATGCCCAAATTTGTCCCAAATTTGTCCCCAAATTGACCCCAAATGCCACAAGTTGTCCCCAAATTGTCCCAAAATTGTCCCTAAAATGACTCAAGATTGTCCCCAAAATGTCCCAAAATTTTCCTCAGAATTGACCCCAAAATGTCCCAAAATGTCCCCAAAATGTCCCCAAATTTACCTCAAATTTTCCCCCAAAATGTCCCCAAATTTGTCCCATAATTGACCCCAAATGTCCCCAAATCTGCCCCAAAATTGACTCCACAATTGTCCCCAAATTTGCCCCAAAATTGACTCCACAATTGTCCCCAAATGTCCCCAATTCTGCCAAAAATTGTCCCCAAATGTCCCCAATTCTGCCAAAATTGTCCCAAAATTGTCCCAAATTTTCCCCAGAATTGACCCCAAATGCCCCAAATTGACCTGAAATTGTCCCCGAAATGGCCCAAAATTGTCCCAAATTTGCCCCATAACTGGCCCCAAAATGTCCCCAAATTTGTCCCCAAAATTGACCCCAAAATTGTCCCCAAAATGTCCCCAAATGTCCCCAAAATGTCCCAACTCCCGGAATTTGTCCCCAAATGTCCCCAAATGCCCCAAATGTCCCCAAATCCCCGAATTTGTCCCCAAATGTCCCAAAATGTCCCCAAATGTCTCAAATCCCAAGATTTGTCCCCAAATGTCCCAAATGTCCCCAATGCCCCAAATGTCCCCAAATGCCCCAAATGTCCCAAATCCAACCCCCAACTATTTGTCCCCAAATGCCCCAAATGTCCCAATGCCCAATCCCATTCCAAATGCCCCAAATCAAATCCCAATTTGTCCCCAAATGTCCCCAAATGTCCCAAAATGCCCCAAATCCCCGAATTTGTCCCCAAATGTCCCCAAATGTCCCAAATGCCCCAAATGTCCCAAATCCCAGGATTTGTCCCCAAATGTCCCAAATGTCCCAAATGTCCCAAATGTCCCAAATCCCGGAATTTGTCCCCAAATGTCCCCAAATGTCCCCAAATGCCCCAAATGCCCCAAATGTCCCAAATGTCCAAATCCCGGAATTTTCCCCAAATGTCCCAAATGTCCCAAATCCCCAGAATTTGTCCCCAAATGTCCCCAATGCCCCAAATGCCCCAAATGCCCCAAATGCCCCAAATGTCCCCAAATCCCCGAATTTGTCCCCAAATGTCCCCAAATCCCAGAATTTGTCCCCAAATGCCCCAAATGCCCCAACTCCCGGGATTTGTCCCCAAATGTCCCCAAATGTCCCAAATGTCCCAAATGTCCCCAAATGTCCCAAATGTCCCAAATGTCCCCAAATGTCCCAAATCCCCGAATTTGTCCCCAAATGCCCCAAAAGTCCCAAATCCCCAGAATTTGTCCCCAAATGTCCCAAATGCCCCAAATGTCCCCAAATTCCCGAATTTGTCCCCAAATGCCCCAAAAGTCCCAACTCCCGGGATTTGTCCCCAAATGTCCCCAAATGTCCCAAATGTCCCAAATGTCCCCAAATGCCCCAAATGTCCCCAAATGTCCCCAATGCATCCAAATTGTCCAACCCAAAATCCAACTCCGGGATTTGTCCCCAAATGTCCCCTAAATGTCCCAAAGCCCCACCCGGATTTGTCCCCAATGTCCCCAAATGTCCCCAAATGTCCCCAAATGTCCCAAATGTCCCAAAATGCCCCAACTCCCGGAATTTGTCCCCAAATGTCCCCAAATGTCCCCAAATGTCCCCAAATGTCCCAAATGTCCCCAAATGCCCCAAATCCCGGAATTTGTCCCCAAATGTCCCAAATGTCCCCAAATGTCCCCAAATGCCCCAAATGTCCCCAACTCCCGGGATTTGTCCCCAATGTCCCCAAATGTCCCCAAATGCCCCAAGTCCCAAATGTCCCAAATGCCCCAACTCCCGGTTTGTCCCCAATGTCCCCAAATGCCCCAAATGCCCCAATGTCCCAAATGCCCCAACCGGTGCCCCTGTCCCAATGTCCCAATGTCCCAAATGTCAACTCCCGGTTTGTCCCCAATGTCCCCAAAGCCCCAAATGTCCCCAAAGCCCCAAATGCCCCAAATGCCCAAATGCCCCAAATGTCCCAAACGAATTTGTCCAAAGCCAAAGCAAACGAATTTGTCCCCAAAGCCCCAAAGTCCCAACCCGTTTTCCAATCCCCAATGTCCCCAAAAGGCCCAACTCCCGGGATTTGTCCCCAAATGCCCCAAATGTCCCAAATCCCCAGAATTTGTCCCCAAATGTCCCCAAATGTCCCAAATGTCCCAAATCCCCAGAATTTGTCCCCAATGTCCCAAAAGTCCCAACTCCCGGGATTTGTCCCCAAATGTCCCAAATGTCCCCAAATGTCCCCAAATGTCCCAAATGTCCCAACTCCCGGGATTTGTCCCCAAATGTCCCAAATGTCCCCAAATGTCCCCAAATGTCCCAAATGTCCCAACTCCCGGGATTTGTCCCCAATGTCCCCAAATGTCCCCAAATGTCCCCAAATGTCCCAAATGTCCCAACTCCCGGGATTTGTCCCCAAATGTCCCCAAATGTCCCAAATGCCCCAAATGTCCCAAATCCCGGAAATTGTCCCCAAATGTCCCCAAATGCCCCAAATGTCCCAAATCCCGGAATTTGTCCCCAAATGTCCCCAAATGTCCCCAAATGTCCCAAATGTCCCAAATGTCCCAAATCCCCGGAATTTGTCCCTAAATGTCCCAAATGTCCCCAAATGCCCCAAATGTCCCCAACTCCCGGGATTTGTCCCCAATGTCCCAAAAGTCCCCAACTCCCGGGATTTGTCCCCAATGTCCCCAATGTCCCAAATGTCCCAACTCCCGGGATTTGTCCCCAATGTCCCCAAATGTCCCCAAATGTCCCCAAATGCCCCAAAAGTCCCAAATCCCCGGGATTTGTCCCCAATGTCCCCGCTGTCTCTCAGGCTGCTGAGCTCGGGGCGCCTGCGCAGCGTCGGGGACGGCGCCTTCGACGGGCTGGGGCTGCTCGAGTACCTGTGAGTACTGGTCATACTGGTTATACTGGGAGCGACTGGTTTGTGCTGGTTTGGACTGGTTTGTGCTGGTTTGGACTGGTTTGGACTGGGAGGGACTGGGAGGGACTGGTTTGGACTGGTTTGGACTGGTTTGTACTGGAAGGGACTGGGAGGGACTGGTCCATACTGGTCCGTACTGGTTTGGACTGGTTTGTACTGGTTTGTACTGGTTTGGACTGGTTATATTGGTTTGTACTGGTTTGTGCTGGTTTGTACTGGGATGGACTGGTTTGGGCTGGGAGGGACTGGTTTGGACTGGTTTGTACTGGGATATACTGGTTTGGACTGGTTTGTGCTGGTGTGTGCTGGTTTGGACTGGTTTGTACTGGTTTGGACTGGGAGGGACTGGGAGGGACTGGTTTGTGCTGTTTACACTGGTCCATACTGGTCCGTACTGGTCCGTACTGGTCAGTACTGGTCCATACTGGTCCATACTGGTCCGTACTGGTCCGTACTGGTCCATACTGGTCCCTAACTGGTTTATACTGGTCTGTACTGGTCCGTACTGGTCCGTACTGGTCCATACTGGTCCATACTGGTCCGTACTGGTCCGTACTGGTCCGTACTGGTCCGTACTGGTCCATACTGGTCCGTACTGGTCCGTACTGGTTTATACTGGTCCATACTGGTCCGTACTGGTCCGTACTGGTCCGTACTGGTCCGTACTGGTCCATACTGGTCTGTACTGGTCCATACTGGTCCGTACTGGTCCGTACTGGTCCATACTGGTCCGTACTGGTTTATACTGGTCCGTACTGGTCCGTACTGGTCCATACTGGTCCGTACTGGTCCGTACTGGTCCATACTGGTCCATACTGGTCCCTAACTGGTTTATACTGGTCCGTACTGGTCCGTACTGGTCCATACTGGTCGTACTGGTCGCATTTGGTCCGTACTGGTCCATACTGGTCCATACTGGTCCGTACTGGTCCGTACTGGTCCGTACTGGTCCATACTGGTCCGTACTGGTCCGTACTGGTTTATACTGGTCCATACTGGTCCGTACTGGTCCGTATACGGTCCGTTTACTGGTCCGTACTGGTCCATACTGGTCTGTACTGGTCCGTACTGGTCCGTACTGGTCCGTACTGGTCCATACTGGTCCGTACTGGTTTATACTGGTCCGTACTGGTCCGTACTGGTCCATACTGGTCTGTACTGGTCTGTACTGGTCCGTACTGGTCCGTACTGGTCCATACTGGTCCATACTGGTCCCTAACTGGTTTATACTGGTCCGTACTGGTCCGTACTGGTCCGTACTGGTCCATACTGGTCCCTAACTGGTTTATACTGGTCCGTACTGGTCCCAGGTTCATCGAGGATTCCCAGCTCAGCTCGCTCTCACCTGAAGCTCTCCGGGGCCTCCGGGGGCTCCAGTTCCTGTGAGTGACCCCAAAATGTCCCCAATGTCCCCAAAATGTCCCAAATGTCCCCAATGTCAACACATCCCCCAGTGTCCCCAAATCCCCCCGATGTCCTCAAGGTCCCCTAAATCCCCTCAATGTCCCCAATGCCCCTGATGTCCCCAGTGTCCCCAAAATGTCCCCAAATCCCCTCAATGTCCCCAAATCCCCTAAATCCCCTCACTGTCCCCAAATCCCCTCAATGTCCCCAAATCCCCTCAATGTCCCCAAATCCCCCAAATGTCCCCAATGTCCCCAAATCCCCTCAATGTCCCCAAATCCCCCAAACGTCACAAAATGTCCCCAAATCCCCTCAATGTCCCCAAATCCCCCCAGTCCCCCAAACCCCCAATGTCCCCAATGTCCCCATTAATGTCCCCAATGTCCCCAATGTCCCCAATCCCCCAAATCCCCAAATGTCCCCAAATGTCCCCAATGCACCAATCCCAAAATTCCCCCAAAGTGTCCCAAAATGTCCCCAAATCCCCTAAATCCCCTCACCTTTGCCCCCAGTGTCCCCCAAATGTCCCCAATGTCCCCAAATGTCCCCCATGTCCCCAATGTCCCCCAAAACTACCCAATGCCCACAGTGTCCCCAATGTCCCCATTAATGTCCCCAAATCCCCCGATGTCCCCAGTGTCCCCAAACGTCCCCAACATCTCCAATGTCCTCAAATCCCCCAATGCCCCTGATGTCCTCAATGTCCCCAATAATGTCCCCCAATCCCCCAATGATGTCCCCAGTAATTGTCCCCATTAATGTCCCCAATGTCCTCAATGCTCTCAAGGTGTCCCCAATGTCCCCAACCCCCAGTGTCCCCAAATCCCCCCAATGTCCCCAATTCCCCCAATGTCCCCATTAATGTCCCCAATGTCCCCAAATCCCCTAAATCCCCTCACTGTCCCCCATCCTCTAAATTGTCCCCAAGGTCCCCAAATGTCCCCAGTGTCCCCAATCCCATCAATGTCCCCAATGTCCCCAAATGTCCCCAAATGTCCCCAAATCCCCCATCATCCCCAGCTGTCCCCAAATCCCCCCAATTTCCCCAGTGTCCCCATTAATGTCCCCAACATCCCCAAATGTCCCCAAATGTCCCCATGGATGTCCCCAGTGTCCCCAAATCCTCTCAATGCCCTGAATCCCCCAAATGTCCCCAATGTCCCCAAATCCCTTCACTGTCCCCAAATCCCCCAAATGTCCCCAAATCCCCTCAATGTCCCCAAATCCCCCAAATGTCACAAAATGTCCCCAAATCCCCTCAATGTCCCCAAATCCCCCCAGTCCCCCAAACCCCCACTGTCCCCAAATGTCCCCAAATGTCCCCAATGCACCAATCCCAAAATTCCCCCAAAGTGTCCCAAAATGTCCCCAAATCCCCTAAATCCCCTCAACGTCCCCCAAATGTCCCCGATGTCCCCATTGATGTCCCCAATGTCCCCAATGTCCCCAAATGTCCCCAACGTCCCCAATGTCCCCAAGTGTCCCCAATGTCCCCAATGTCCCCCAAAACTACTCAATGCCCACAGTGTCCCCAAGGTCCCCATTAATGTCCCCAAATCCCCCGATGTCCCCAGTGTCCCCAAATGTCCCCAACATCTCCAATGTCCCCAAAATGTCCCAAATGTCCTCAAATCCCCTCAATGTCCCCAATGTCCCCATTAATGTCCCCAGTCCCATCAATGTCCCCAGTCCCATCAATGTCCCCAATGTCCCCAAATGTCCCCAATGTCCCTCAATGTCCCCGTTTGTGTCCCCAAATGTCCCCATGGATGTCCCCATGGATGTCCCCATTTGTGTCCCCATGGATGTCCCCAATGTCCCCAACACCCCAAATGTCCCCAATGTCCCCAATGTCCCCATGGATGTCCCCAGTGTCCCCAATGTCCCCGTGTGTGTCCCCAATGTCCCCAATGCCCCCATTGATGTCCCCACTGTCCCCAATGTCCCCAATGTCCTCATGGATGTCCCAAATGTCCCCAATGTCCCCAATGTCCCCAATGTCCCCAATGTCCCCATTGATGTCCCCGTGTGTGTCCCCAATGTCCCCGATGTCCCCAGTGTCCCCATGGATGTCCTCAACACCCCAATGTCCCCATGTCCCCAATGTCCCCAATGTCCCCAATGTCCCCGTGTGTGTCCCCAATGTCCCCGTGTGTGTCCCCAATGTCCCCAATGTCCCCAATGTCCCCAATGTCCCCGTGTGTGTCCCCAATGTCCCCAATGTCCCCAATGTCCCCAATGTCCCCGTGTGTGTCCCCAATGTCCCCAATGTCCCCATTAATGTCCCCATGTCCCCGTGTGTGTCCCCATGGATGTCCCCAACACCCCAATGTCCCCAATGTCCCCAATGTCCCCATTGATGTCCCCATGTCCCCATGTGTGTCCCCGCAGGAGTTTGGCCAACAACCACCTGGAGTCGCTGCCCAGGGACCTCTTCAGGGACTTGGGGACACTGAGGCACCTGTGGGTGACACCGGGGACATCGGGGACATTGGGGACACTGAGGCACCTGTGGGTGACACTGGGGACACCTTGGGGACACTGGGGACACTGGGGACACCTGTTGGTGACACTGGGAACATCGGGGACATTGGGACACTGGGGACATTGGGGACACCTTGGGGACATTGGGGACACTGGGGACATTGGGGACACTGGGGACACTGAGGCACCTGTGGGTGACACCGGGGACACCTTGGGGATTTGGGGACACTGGGGACACTGTTGGGGTTGGGCGGTTGGTGTCACCCCGGTGCCACTCTGGTGTCACTGCATTGTCACTCGGGGTCACTGCAGGGCCGCCCGGGCGTCCCTTTGGTGCCACCTGGTGCCACTTTGGTGCCACTTGATGCCACTCAGTGCCACTCTAATGCCACCTGGTGCCATTTTTGTCCCTCTGCTGCCACTCAGTGCCACCCGGGTGACACTTGGCACCACCCGATGCCACCAGATGTCCCTTTAGTGCCACTCTGGTGCCACTTTTGTCACCTTGGTGCCACTCAGTGCCACCCTAGTGCCACCTGGCACCCCCTGGTGCCACCCGGTGCCACTCGATGTCCCTCAATGTCTCTTTAGTGCCACCCGCTGCCATTTCCGGTCACTTTGGTGCCACTCGGTGCCACCTGGTGCCACTTTTGTCACTTTGGTGCCACCTGGTGCCATTTGGGGACGTTTTTTGTCACTTTGGTGCCACTTGGTGCCACTCTAATGCCACCTGGTGCCACTTTGGTGCCATTTTTGCCCATTTTTGCCCATTTTTGGCCCGTTTTCGCAGGGACCTGCGCGGGAACCCACTGGTGCCATTTTACCCCATTTTTGCCCATTTTTGTGCTATTTTGCCCCATTTTTTGGCAGGGACCTGCGCGGGAACCTGCTGATGACATTCCGTGACATTTTTGCCCATTTTTACCCCATTTTACCCCATTTTTGCCCATTTTTGCCCCATTTTGGCAGGGACCTGCGCGGGAACCCGCTGGTGCTATTCAGTGACACATTGGTGACATTTTTGCCCATTTTTAACCCATTTTTGCCCATTTTTGTGATATTTTGCCCCATTTTTCACAGGGACCTGTGCGGGAACCCGCTGATGACATTCCGTGACATTTTGCCCCATTTTGCCCCATTTTACCCCATTTTACCCCATTTTTGCCCATTTTTGCCCATTTTTGCCCCATTTTTGGCAGGGACCTGCGCGGGAACCCCCTGGTGACATTCGGTGACACATTGGTGACATTTTGCCCCATTTTTGCCCATTTTACCCCATTTTTGCCCCATCTTTTTGCAGGGACCTGCGCGGGAACCTGCTGATGACATTCCGTGCCATTTTGCCCCATTTTTGCCCATTTTTGCCCCATTTTCCCAGGGACCTGCGCGGGAACCCCTGGTGCCATTTTTACCCCATTTTTGCCCATTTTTGCCCCATTTTTGCCCCATTTTTGCCCATTTTTGCTCCATTTTTGCCCCATTTTTCGCAGGGACCTGCGCGGGAACCCGCTGGTTACATTTTTGCCTATTTTACCCCATTTTTGCCCATTTTTGCCCATTTTTACCCCATTTTTGCCCATTTTTGCCCATTTTTACCCCATTTTACCCCATTTTTGCCCATTTTTGCCCCATTTTCGCAGGGACCTGCGCAGGAACCCGCTGGTGCCATTTTTACCCCATTTTTACCCCATTTTTGCCCATTTTTGTGATGTTTTGCCCCATTTTTGGCAGGGACCTGCGCGGGAACCCCCTGGTGCCATTTTTGCCCATTTTTGCCCATTTTTGTGATATTTTGCCCCATTTTGGCAGGGACCTGCGCGGGAACCCGCTGGTTACATTTTTGCCCATTTTTGCCCATTTTTGCCCATTTTGCCCATTTTACCCCATTTTTGCCCATTTTTGCCCATTTTTGCCCATTTTTACCCCATTTTTGCCCATTTTTGTTATATTTTGCCCCATTTTTCGCAGGGACCTGCGCGGGAACCCCCTGGTGCCATTTTGCCCCATTTTTGCCCATTTTTGCCCATTTTTGCCCATTTTTGCCCATTTTTGCCCCATTTTTCGCAGGGACCTGCGCGGGAACCCGCTGGTGCCATTTTACCCCATTTTTGCCCATTTTTGTGATATTTTGCCCCATTTTTGCCCCATTTTCGCAGGGACCTGCGCGGGAACCCCCTGGTTACATTTTTGCCCATTTTTACCCCATTTTTGCCCATTTTTGTGATATTTTGCCCCATTTTTCGCAGGGACCTGCGCGGGAACCCCCTGGTGCCATTTTGCCCCATTTTTGCCCATTTTTGCCCCACTTTGGCAGGGACCTGCGTGGGAACCCCCTGGTGACATTCCGTGACATTTTGCCCCATTTTTGCCCATTTTTCGGCAGGGACCTGCGTGGGAACCCGCTGGGGCCATTTTTGCCCATTTTTGCCCATTTCTGTGATATTTTGCCCCATTTTTGGCAGGGACCTGCGCGGGAACCCGCTGATGACATTCCGTGCCATTTTTGCCCATTTCTGTGATGTTTTGCCCCATTTTCCCAGGGACCTGCGCGGGAACCCCCTGGTGCCATTTTTGCCCATTTTTGCCCATTTTTGTGATGTTTTGCCCCATTTTTGCAGGGACCTGCGCGGGAACCCGCTGGTTACATTTTTGCCCATTTTTGCCCCATTTTTGTGATGTTTTGCCCCATTTTTGGCAGGGACCTGCGCGGGAACCCGCTGGTTACATTTTTGCCCATTTTTGCCCATTTTTGCCCATTTCTGTGATGTTTTGCCCCATTTTCCCAGGGACCTGCGCGGGAACCCGCTGCGCTGCGACTGCGCACTGCGCTGGCTCCTGGCCTGGGCCGGCACCCGCCCCTCCCCCCCCGAGGGCCGCTGCCGCGCGCCCCTTCCCCAGGTGGGCGTGGCCCTGGCCCAGCTCCGCCCCCAGCAGCTCCAGTGCCACAGACACGGTAACTGGGATGGACTGGGACATACTGGGAGGGACTGGGGGGAAAAAATCCGGGATTTTTGGGGCTAAAAATGGGGATTTTGGGGTTAAAAATCGAGATTTTTGGGGTTAAAAATGGGGATTTTAGGGGGAAATTGGGACTGGGAGGAGACTGGGTTATACTGGGATATACTGGGATATACTGGGATATACTGGGAGGGGTGTGGGGGGAAAATCCGGGATTTTTGGGCGAAAAATGGGGATTTTGGGGGTAAAATTGGGGATTTTGGGGTTAAAGTGGGGATTTTTAGGGTTAAAATTGGAGATTTTTGGGGAGGGAAAGGGACTGGGTTATACTGGTTTGTACTGGTTTGTACTGGGTTATACTGGGGGGAGAAAAATTGGCAGGTTTAGGTGCAAAAATGGGGATTTTAGGGTTAAAAATGGGGATTGAAGGGGTAAAAATTGGGGTTTGAGAAGGGAAAATGGGACTGAGTTATACTGGTTTGGACTGGGACAAACTGGGATGGACTGGGGACTGGGGAGGATTTTGGGAAAAATGGGGAAATTGGGGTAAAAAATCCGGGATTTTTGGGGAAAAATGGGGATTTTGGGGTTAAAAATGGAGATTTTTGGGGTTAAAAATAGAGATTTTTGGGGTTAAAAATGGGGATTTTGGAGGGGAAAATGGGACTGGGAGGAGACTGGGTTATACTGGGATATACTGGGAGGGACTGGGGGGGGGAAATCCGTGATTTTTGGGCGAAAAATGGGGATTTTGGGGTTAAAAATGGGGATTTTGGGGTTAAAATTGGGATTTTTAGGGTTAAAATTGGGATTTTAGGGGGGAAAATGGGACTGGGTTATACTGGGACGTACTGGGAGGGAGTGGGAGATGAAAATCTGGTGGTTGTAGGTCAAAAAATGGGGATTTTAGGGTTAAAAATGGGGATTTTAGAGGGGAAAATGGAACTGGGATGTACTGGGAGGGACTGGGGGAAAAATCCGGGATTTTTTGGGGTGAAAAATGGGGATTTTGGGGTTAAAATTGGGATTTTTAGGGTTAAAATTGGGATTTTAGGGGGGAAAATGGGACTGGGTTATACTGGTTTGTACTGGTTTGTACTGGGTTATACTGGGAGGTGAAAATCCGGTGGGTTTAGGTCAAAAAATGGGGATTTGGGGGTTAAAAATGGGGATTTTGGAGGGAAAATGGGACCGGGTTATACTGGGAGGAACTGGTTTGGACTGGGACAAACTGGGAGGTACTGGGAGGGACTGGGGGGAAAAAATCCGGCATTTTTTGGGGCAAAAAATGGGGATTTTGGGGTTAAAACTGGGGATTTTAGGGGAGAAAATGGGACTCGGAGGAGACTCGATTATACTGGTTTATACTGGGACATACTGGGAGGGACTGGGGGGAAAAATCCGGCATTTTTTGGGGCGAAAAATGGGGATTTTGGGGTTAAAACTGGGGATTTTGGGGTTAAAACTGGGGATTTAGGGGTGGAAATGGGACTGGGAGGGGACTGGGCCTGTCCCCAGGCTGTCCCCAAACTGTCCCCAAGCTGTCCCCAATGTCCCCAGCGATGTCCCCAGCAATGTCCCCAAGCTGTCACCGTGTCCCTGGTGCTGTCCCCAAGCTGTCCCCTTGTCCCCAGTGATGTCCCCAAGCTGTCCCTGTGCTCCTGGGGCTGTCCCTGCTGTGTTCCCAATGTCCCCAAGCTGTCCCCAATGTCCCCAGCGATGTCCCCAGTGTCCCCAAGCTGTCCCTGGCTGTGTCCCCCAGTGTCCCCAAACTGTCCCCAAGCTGTCCCCAATGTCCCCAGCGATGTCCCCAGCAATGTCCCCAAGCTGTCCCTGTGTTCTCAGCATTGACCTCAAGCTGTCCCTGTGTCCCTGGGGATGTCCCCAATGTCCCCAGCGATGTCCCCAAGCTGTCCTCAAGTCCCTGGGTCTGTCCCTGTGTCCCCAAGCTGTCCCCAGTGTCCCCAGCGATGTCCCCAATGTCCCCAGTGACCGCAGGACTGTCCCTGTGTCCCTGGGGCTGTCCCCAGCTGGTCCTTCTGTCCCTGGGGATGTCCCCAGTGATGTCCCCAATGTCCCCAAGCTGTCCCCAATGTCCCCAAGCAGACCCTGGCTGTGTCCCCAAGGTGTCCCCAATGCCCCCAATGTCCCCAGGCTGTCCCTGCCTGTGTCCCCAATGTCCCTGATGTCCCCAGTGTCCCTGCCTGTGTCCCCAATGTCCCCAATGTCCCCAATGCACCCAATCGCCCCAATGTCCCCGATGTCCCCAATGTCCCCAATGTCCCCGATGTCCCCAGGCTGTCCCCAATGTCCCCAATGTCCCCAATGTCCCCGATGTCCCCAATGTCCCCGATGTCCCCAGTGTCCCCAATGTCCCCGATGTCCCCATGGATGTCCCCGATGTCCCCAATGTCCCTGGCTGTGTCCCCAATGCCCCCAATGTCCCTGGCTGTGTCCCCAATGTCCCCAATGCCCCCAATGTCCCCAGGCTGTCCCTGCCTGTGTCCCCAATGTCCCCGTTGTCCCCAATGTCCCCGATGTCCCCGATGTCCCCAATGTCCCCGATGTCCCCAATGCCCCCCAATGTCCCTGCCTGTGTCCCCAATGTCCCCAATGTCCCCAGTGTCCCCAATGTCCCCAGGCTGTCCCCAGTGTCCCCAATGTCCCTGATGTCCCCAGTGTCCCCAATGTCCCCGATGTCCCCGATGTCCCCAGGCTGTCCCCAGTGTCCCCAATGTCCCCGATGTCCCCGATGTCCCCATGGATGTCCCCGATGTCCCCAATGTCCCTGCCTGTGTCCCCAATGTCCCCAATGTCCCCAGTGTCCCTGGCTGTGTCCCCAATGCCCCCAATGTCCCTGCCTGTGTCCCCAATGTCCCCAATGCCCCCAATGTCCCTGCCTGTGTCCCCAATGTCCCCAATGTCCCCAATGTCCCCAGTGTCCCCAGTGTCCCCATTAATGTCCCCATTGATGTCCCCAGAGCTGCGGCCGTTCCAGTCGCTCCCGTTCTCCTCTCTCGGGGCGGAGCCACTGCCGCTCGGGGACGGCCCCGCCGTGTCCCTGCCAGTGTCCCCAATGTCCCCAGTGTCCCCAGTGTCCCCATTAATGTCCCCAGGCTGTCCCCAATGTCCCCGATGTCCCCAATGTCCCCAGTGTCCCCAGTGTCCCCAATGTCCCCAGGCTGTCCCCAATGTCCCCGATGTCCCCAAGCTGTCCCCAGTGTCCCCAATGTCCCCATTGATGTCCCCGATGTCCCCAGTGTCCCCATTGATGTCCCCAGAGCTGCGGCCGTTCCAGTCGCTCCCGTTCGCCGCTCGGGGCGGAGCCGCTGCCGCTCGGGGACGGCCCCGCCGTGTCCCTGCCAGTGTCCCCAATGTCCCCAGTGTCCCCAGTGTCCCCATTAATGTCCCCAGTGTCCCCAATGTCCCCATTAATGTCCCCGTTAATGTCCCCAGAGCTGCGGCCGTTCCAGTCGCTCCCGTTCTCCTCTCTCGGGGCGGAGCCGCTGCCGCTCGGGGACGGCCCCGCCGTGTCCCTGCCAGTGTCCCCAATGTCCCCAATGTCCCCATTGATGTCCCCAGAGCTGCGGCCGTTCCAGTCGCTCCCGTTCTCCTCTCTCGGGGCGGAGCCGCTGCCGCTCGGGGACGGCCCCCGCCTGTTAGGTAAAGCCGGGCGCCGGGGCCTGCGCCCTGCTGGAGTGGGACCAGCTCGGGGGCAGGTTCCGCGCCCAGAGCGTGGTCAACGGTGAGAGAAACTGGGGGAAAAATGGGGGAATTGGGAAAAAATGGGGAAAATGGGGAAAAATGGGGAAAACGGGAAAAAAACGGGGAAAAATGGGGAAAATATGGGAAAAAATGGAGGAAAATGGGGTGGGAGTGGGAGCAGCTCGGGGGGAGGTTCCAGGCACAGAGCGTGGTCAACGGTGAGAGAAACTGGGGGAAAAATGGAGGAAATGGGAAAAAACGGGAAAATGGTGAAAAATGGGGAAAACGGAAAAAAAACGGGGAAAAAATGGGGAAAATATGGGAAAAAATGGGGAAAACTGGGGGAAAATGGGGGGGAGGTTGAGGGTGCTCACTGTCATCAACAGTGAGAGAAATGGGGGGAAAATGGGGAAATTCAGAAAAAACGGGGGAAAATGGAAAACCAGGAAAATTTGGGCAAAAAAATGGGGGGAAAATGAGAAAAAATGGGAGGAAACTGGAGGAAAATGGGGTGGGAGTGGGAGCAGCTCGGGGGGAGGTTCTGGGCCCAGAGCGTGGTCAATGGTGAGAGAAATTGGGGAAAAATGGGGAATTGGGAAAAATGGGGAAAATGGTGAAAAATGGGGAAAACGGGAAAAACGGAGAAAAAATGGGGAAAAACTGGGGGAAAATGGGGAAAAATGGGGGAAATAGGGGGAAATGGGGGGGACGTTCTGGGTGCTCACTCTCATCAACAGTGAGAGAAATGGGGGGAAAAATGGGGAAATTGGGAAAAAAGGGGAAAAAATGGAAAAGAACGGGAAAAAAATGGGGAAAAATGGGGAAAAACTGGAGGAAAATGGGGTGGGAGTGGGAGCAGCTCGGGGGGAGGTTCTGGGCCCAGAGCGTGGTCAATGGTGAGAGAAATTGGGGGAAAAATGGGGGAATTGGGGAAAATGGGGAAAAATGGGGAAAACAGGAAAAAAAGGGGGAAAAATGGGGAAAATATGGGAAAAACTGGAGGAAAATGGGGTGGGAGTGGGAGCAGCTCTGGGGGAGGTTCTGGGCACAGAGCGTGGTCAACGGTGAGAGAAATGGGGGGAAAATGGGGGAATTGGGAAAAAATGGGGAAAATGGGGAAAAATGGTGAAAACGGGAAAAAAAACGGGGAAAAAATGGGGAAAATATGGGAAAAAATGGGGAAAACTGGGGGGGAGGTTGTGGGTGCTCACTGTCATCAACAGTGAGAGAAACGGGGGAAAATGGGGGAAATGGGAAAAAATGGGAAAAACGGGAAAAAATGCCGGAAAAATGGAAAGAAGAGGAGAAAAATGGGGGAAAAATTTGGGGAAAATGGAGTGGGAGTGGGAGCAGCTCGGGGTCCCAAAGGTCTCCAACATGCTCAATGTCCCCAAGGTCCCAAAGGTCCCAAACATCTCCAAGGTCCCAAAGGACCCAATGGTCCCCAACATCTCCAGTGTCCCCAGGAAAAATGGTCCCCAAGGTCCCCAGCATCTCCATGGCCCCATCACCCCAAACATCTCCAAGGACTCCAGGGTCCCAAATGTCCCATCACCCCAACATCTCCAATGTCCCCATGGTCACATCATCCAACATCTCTGATGTCCCCAAGGTCCCCTCATCCAACATCTCCAGTGCCCCCATGGTCCCATCGGCAAAGGACATCTGCGGAAATGTCCCATGGTCACATCATCCAACATCTCTGATGAGCCAAAGGTCCCCTCATCCAACATCTCCAGTGCCCCCATGGAAAATGAGCAAACACATCCCTAACATGGAAACCATGTCCCCATGGTCACATCACCCCAACATCTCTGACGTCCTCAAGGCCCCATCATCCAACATCTCCAATGTCCCAAAGGTCCCCAACATCTCCAGTGTCTCCAAGGCCCCATCACCCCAACATCTCTGATGTCCCCAGTGTCCCCAAGGTCCCCAACATCTCCATGGCCCCATCACCCCAAACATCTCCAAGGACTCCAGGGTCCCAAAGGTCCCATCACCCCAACATCTCCAATGTCCCCAAGGTCCCATCGCCCCAACATCTCTGATGTCCCCATGGTCACATCATCCAACATCTCGGATGTCCCCAAGGCCCCATCACCCCAACATCTCCAATGTCCCCAAGGTCCCATCACTCCAACATCTCCAATGTCCCCACTGTCCCCCGTGTCCCCAACATCTCCAATGTCCCCACTGTCCCCAATGTCCCCAACATCTCCAATGTCCCCAATGTGCCATCACTCCAACATCTCCAATGTCCCCACTGTCCCCAATGTCCCCAGGGTCCCCAACATCCCCAATGTCCGCAACATCCCCAGTGTCCCCAATGTCCCCAACATCTCCAATGTCCCCAATGTCCCCAACACCTCCAATGCCCCCACTGTCCCCAATGTCCCCAACACCTCCAGGGTCCCCAGTGTGCCCAACAACGTCCATATTCCCAAAGTCCCAAAGGTCCCCAAGGTCCCATCACCCCAACATCCCCAATGTCCCTAACCTCCCCAACATCCCCAGTGTCCCCAATGTCCCCAACACCCCCATTAACGTCCCCTCCCGCCCCCAGGCTCCGCCCCGGTGTCCTGCCACCCCGTCCCGGTGGGTGACACGCTGCTGCTGGTGGTGGCGCAGCTGCGCGGCGGCTCCTGGGTGTGGCGCCGCTCGGGCGGCCCCGGCTCCCCCTTCGTGCGCCACCAAGCCCTGGGCCAGGGCCACCTGCGCCGTCCCCACGCCGTCACCGCCGCCCGCCTCGGCAGCCACCTCTACCTGGGCGTGGCCGACAGCTCCAAGGGCGGCACCAGCACCGTGTTCCGCTGGGCTTCCGGAGCCTTCTACCCGCACCAGGCGCTGCGGCCGTGGCGGCGCGACACGCACCTGGAGTTCCTGGAGCTGGGCGGGCGCGTGGCGCTGGTGGTCTGCAGCGCGGCCAGGAGGCCCCAGGTGTACCTGTGGAGCGGCGGCGGCTTCGTGCCGCACACGGACATCCCGCACGTGCCCGACGTGTACGCGGCCAAGCACTTCAGGGTGAGGGGGAACGTGTTCCTGTGTCTCACCAGGTTCCTGGGGGACGCCAAGGTGAGGAACGGGGGCGGGAGGGGGGTGGTGGGAGGGTTGGGGGGTTCATTGGGGTTATGTGGTTATGGGGTTCCATCAGGGTTATGGGGTTATGGGGTCCATCAGGGTTATGGGGTTATGGGGTTCCATCAGGGTTATGTGGTTATGGGGGTCCATCATGGTTATGGAGTTATGGGGTTCCATCAAGGTCATGTGGTTATCGGGGTCCATCATTGTTATGGAGTTATGGGGGTCCATCAGGGTCATGGGGGTCCATCAAGGTCATGAGGGGTCAGCAGGGTCATGGGGTTATGGGGTCCATCAGGGTTATGGGGTTATGGGGGTTCATTTGGGTTATGGGGTTATGGGGTTCCATCAAGGTCATGGGGGTTATGGAGGTCCATCAGAGTTATGTGGTCATGGGGGTTCCATCAGGGTTATGGGGTTATGGGAGTCCATCATGGTTATGTGGTCATGGGGGTTCCATCAGGGTTATGGGGGTCCATCAGGGTTATGGAGTTATGGGGGTCCATCATGGTTATGGGGTTATGGGGATCCATCAAGGTCATGGGGGTCCATCAAGGTCATGAGGGGTCAGCAGGGTTATGGAGTTATGGGGGTCCATCATGGTTATGGGGTTATGGGGATCCATCAAGGTCATGGGGGTCCATCAAGGTCATGAGGGGTCAGCAGGGTCATGGCGTTATGGGGTCCATCAGGGTTATGGGGTTATGGGGGTCCCTCATGGTTATGGGGTTATGGGGGTCCATCAAGGTTATGGGGTTATGGGGGTTCATTGGGGTTATGTGGTTATGGGGGTCCATCATGGTTATGGGGGTCCATCAGGGTTATGGGGTTATGGGGTTCCATCAGGGTTATGGGGGTCAATCAGGGTTATGGGGTTCCATCAGGGTTGTGGGGTCCATCATGGTCATGTAGTTATGGGGGTCCATCATGGTTATGGGGTTATGGGGATCCATCAAGGTCATGAGGGATCAGCAGGGTTATGGGGTTATGAGGTTCCATTAAGGCCATGGGGTTATGGAGGGTCAGCAAGGTCATGGGGGTCCATCAAGGTCATGGGGTTATGGGGGTCCATCAGGGTCATGTGGTTATGGGGGTCCATCATGGTTATGAGGTTATGGAGATCCATCAAGGTCATGAGGTTATGGAGATCCATCATGGTCATGGGGTTATGGGGGTGCATTGAGGTCATGTGGTCATGGGGTTCCATCAAGGTCATGGGGTTGTGGGGTTCCATCAAGGTCATGAAGTTATGAGGTTCCATCAAACTCATGGTGGGTCAGCAGGGTCATGTGGTCATGGGGTTCCATCATGGCCAGGTGGTCATGGAGGGTCACCAGGGTCATGGGGTTATGGGGGTGCACCAAGGTCGTGGGATTATGGGGGCGGATCAAGGTCATGTGGGGCCACCACGGTCACGATGGTCACCACAAGACCATGGGGTCCATCAGGGTCACGTGACCCCACCTCTGACCCCCTGACCCCATGTGCAGGTAGGTGATGGTGCTGGGAGGGCTCCAATCTCACTGCACCCAACCCAGCCCAACCCGGCACAACCCGGCACAACCCAACCCAACCCAACCCAACCCGGCACAACCCAACCAACCCAACCCAACCCAACCCAACCCGGCACAACCCAACCAACCCAACTCAACATAACCCAACCCAACCCAACCCAACTCAACCCAACCCAACCCAACCCAACCCAACCCAACCCGGCACAACCCAACCCAACCCAACCCAACCCGGCACAACCCAACCCAACCCAACCCAACCCCCAACCCAACCCCAACCCAACCCACAACCCGCCCAACCCAACCCAACCCAACCCAACCCAACCCAACCCAACCAACCCAACCCAACCCAACCCAACCCAACCCAACCCAACCCAACCCAACCCAACCCAACCCAACCCAACCCAACCCAACCCAACCCAACCCAACCCAACCCAACCCAACCCAACCCAACCCAACCCAACCCAGCCCAACCCAACCCAACCCAACCAACCCTAACCCAACCAACCCAACCCAACCCAACCCAACCCAACCCAACCCCAACCCAACCCAACCCAACCAACCCAACCAACCCAACCCAACCCAACCCAACCCAACCCAACCCAACCCAACCCAACCCACCCAACCCAACCCGGCACAACCCAACCCAACCCAGCCCAACCCAACCAACCCAACCCAACCCAGCCCAACCCAACCCAACCCAACCCAACCCAACCCAACCCAACCCAACCCACCCAACCCAACCAACCCAACCAACCCAACCAACCCAACCAACCCAACCCAACCCAACCCAACCCAACCCAACCCAACCCAACCCAACCAACCCAACCCAACATAACCCAACCCAACCCACCCCACCCCAACCCAACCCAACCCAGCCCAACCCAACCCAACCCAACCCCAACCCAACCCAACCCAACCCAACCCACCCCACCCCAACCCAACCCAACCCAACCCAACCCAACCCATGGCCCTGTCAGCCATCCCATGACCCCAACACCCCTCCCATGGTCCCACCACCCATCCCATGACCCCACCACTGATCCCATGACCCCAAACGCCCCGCTTTGTGCCCAGGTGATGCGCTGGGAGGGCTCCAACCCAACCCATCCCATGGTCCCACCACCCAACCCATGGTCCCACCACCCAACCCATGGTCCCACCACCCAACCCATGGTCCCACCACTGATCCCATGGTCCCACCACCCAGCCCATGGTCGCACCACCCACCCCATGGTCCCACCAGTGATCCCATGGTCCCACCACCCACCCCATGGTCCCACCAGTGATCCCATGGTCCCACCACTGATCCCATGGTCCCACCACTGACCCCATGGTCCCACCACCCAACCCATGGTCCCACCACCCACCCCATGGTCCCACCACTGACCCCATGGTCCCACCACCCAACCCATGGTCCCACCACTGATCCCCTGACCCCAAACGCCCCCGTCGCGCAGGTGATGCGCTGGGAGGGCTCCATGTTCCGCGAGGTGCAGGCGGTGCCGGCGCCCGGCTCCCTGGTGTTCCAGCCGCTGCTCCTGGCCGGCCACCGCTACGTCCTGCTGGGCACGCGATACGACCGACCGCGTGTTCGGCTGGGACCGGTGGCGCCTGGAGCCCGCGCAGGAGCTGCCCGCGCCCTCGCCGCGCGCCTCCGTCCCCCTCAGCGCCGCCCACCGCCACTTCCTGCTGGCCACCAGCTTCAAGGGCACCACGCAGATCTACGCGCACGTCACCGAGGACACCGGCACCTAGGGCACACCTGGGGACACCTGGGGACACCTGGGGACACCTGGGGACATCATGGGGACACCTGGGGACATCATGGGGATATCATGGGGACAGCCACGTCACCGAGGACATCGGCACCTAGGGGACACCTGGGGACACCTGGGGACATCTGGGGACATCTAGGGCCACGCAGATCTACACGCACGTCACCGAGGACATCGGCACCTAGGGGACACCTGGGGACAGATGGGGACATCATGGGGACACCTGGGGACACCTGGGGATGTGTGCTGGCCACCAGCTTCAAGGGCGCCACGCAGATCTGCGCACGTCACCGAGGACATCGGCACCTAGGGCACACCTGGGGACAGATGGGGACATCATGGGGACACCTGGGGACACCTGGGGACATCATGGGGACACATGGGGACAGCCACGTCACCGAGGACATCGGCACCTAGGGCACACCTGGGGACACCTGGGGACACCTGGGGACATCATGGGGACACCTGGGGACACCTGGGGATGTGTGCTGGCCACCAGCTTCAAGGGCGCCACGCAGATCTACGCGCACGTCACCGAGGACATCGGCACCTAGGGCACACCTGGGGACAGATGGGGACATCATGGGGACACCTGGGGACATCATGGGGACATCATGGGGGCACCGGGACACCTGGGGACATCATGGGGACAGCCACGTCACTGAGGACATCGGCACCTAGGGGACACCTGGGGACATCATGGGGACACCTGGGGACATCATGGGGGCACACAGATCTACGCGCACGTCACCAAGGACATCGGCACCTAGGGGACGCCTGGGTGGCAGCTGGAGGGACGTGGGGATGGTGGCCACCACATCATCATGGAGACGGGGACATCAGGAGACACTTGGTGGCAGCTGGAGGGACATGGGGATGGTGGCCACCACGACGTTGTGGAGATGGGGACACCTGGGGACACGTCGTGGCTGGTGGGACATGGGGATGGTGGTCACCATGTCACCATGGAGGTGGGGATATCTGGGGATGTGTGGTGGCCACCAGCTTCAAGGGAGCCACCCAGATCTATGCCGACATCACCGAGGACACCGGCACCTAGGGGACACCTGGGGACACCTGGTGGTCTCCAGAGTCAAAATGGCCACCTGGGTCTTCTGTGGTGTCATCAGGGACGTGGGGACATGAGGGGACATCTGGGCATGTGTGGTGGTGCCTGGTGGGACATGGGGGTGGTGGCCACCATGATGTTGTGGAGATGGGGACATCAGGGGACATCATGGGGACGTGTGGTGGCAGCTGAGGATGGTGGCCACCAGGTCCCCCACGATGGAGCTGGGGACGTCAGGGGACACCTGGGAACACATGGTGGCATCTGGAGGGACGTGGGGATGGTGGCCACCAGGGTCACCATGGAGACGGGGACATCAGGGGACACTTGGTGGTGGCCGGTGGCATGTGGGGATGGTGGCCGCCACCATGTTGTGGAGATGGGGACACTGGGGACACTTTGGGGACACTGCGGGGCGCACTGCCACTGCAGCCTCGTGCAGCTGCAGGGACCTGGGGACATCCCCCGGGCTCTGTCACCTGGAGGGACATCGGGGACCTGGGGCCACCCACACCCCTGTCCCCAAGGCCACCACTGACCCAGTGTCCCCAAGGCCACCAGTGACCCGATGTCCCCAAGGCCACCCTCACCCCAGTGTCCCCAAGGTCGCTGTCACCCCGATGTCACCCTTGGCTTTGTGTCACTTTCTGGTGCCACCATCTCCCCAGTGTCCCCAAGGCCACCACTGACCCAGTGTCCCCAAGGCCACCAGTGACCCGATGTCCCCAGAGCCACTGTCACCTCCATGTCCCCTCTTGGTGCCACTGTCACCCTGATGTCCCCAAGGCCACCAGCACTCAATGTCCCCAAGGCCTTGTGTCCCCTCCTGGTGTCACCATTGTCCCGATGTCCCCGAGGTCGCTGTCACCCCAAAGTCCCCAAGGCCACCATTGACCCAATGTCGCCAGAGCCACTGTCACCTCAGTGTCCCCTCCTGGTGCCGCCAATGCCTTGATGTCCCCAAGGCCACCATGGCCCCAATGTCCCCAAGGCCACCATGGCCCCGATGTCCCCAAGGCCATTGTCACTGCAGTGTCACCGCTGGTCTCGTGTCCTCTCCTGGTGCCACCATCGCCTCCGTGTCCCCGAGGCCACCATTGACCTGATGTCCCCTCCTGGTGTCACCATCCTCCCGATGTCCCCAAGGCCACCCTCACCCCAGTGTCCCCAAGGTCGCTGTCACCCCGATGTCACCCTTGGCTTTGTGTCACTTTCTGGTGCCACCATGGCCCCGATGTCCCCAAGGCCACCATTGACCTGATGTCCCCTCCTGGTGCCACCATGGCCCCAAAGTCCCCAAGGCCACCATTGACCCAACGTCCCCAGAGCCACTGTCACCTCAATGTCCCCTCCTGGTGCCACCATCTCCCCAGTGTCCCCAAGGCCATTGTCACCTCAGTGTCACCGCTGGTCTCGTGTCCCCTCCTGGTGCCACCCATTGACCGTGTCCCCAAGGCCACCACCACTCAATGTCCCCAAAGCCATCATCACTCAATGTCCCCTCCTGGTGCCACCATCTCCCCAGTGTCCCCAAGGCCATTGTCACCTCAGTGTCACCGCTGGTCTCGTGTCCCCTCCTGGTGCCACCATTGCCTCCGTGTCCCCGAGGCCACCCTCACTGACCCGATGTCCCCAAGGCCACCACGGCCCCGATGTCCCCGACGCCACCATCACTGACCCGATGTCCCCTCCCGGTGTCACCCTTGTCCCTCTGTCCCCTCCCCCAGTGACCAAAATCCGTTTTTTTCACTCATTTTTATTCATTGCCTTTGTTGGGGACATTTGGGGACAATTGGGGACATTTGGGGACATTTTGGGGCCATTTTGGGGCCATTTGGGGCCATTTTGGGGACATTTTGGGACAATTTTGGGACATTTTAGGGACATTTGGGGGACGTTTTGGGGACATTTTTGGCCATTTAAGGATATTTAGGGACATTTGGGGACAATTTCGGGACATTTGGGGACATTTTGGGGTCATTTTGGGGACATTTGGGGACAATTGGGGGACAATTTGGGACAATTTCGGGACATATTGGGGCCATTTGGGGACATTTTTGGACATTTTAGGGACATTTGGGGACATTGGGGACATTTTAGGGACATTTGGGGACATTTTTGGCCATTTAAGGATATTTAGGGACATTTGGGGACAATTGGGGGCATTTGGGGACACTCTGGGGACATTTGGGGCCATCTGGGGACACTTTGGGGCCGCTTGGTGACATCTCAGGCTCCTGCGGAGAGAGGGGCGGGCTCAGGGGGTGGCCGTGTCCCCAAGGTGTCCCCAAGGTGTCCCCAAGGTGTCCCCGGGGGGGGAGGGGACACTCACCTGTCCCGGCCGGGGGTGGCGGCTCCGGGCGGCGGCGGCTGCGGGGCGCGGCGCGGTGTCACCAAATGCCACCCGGGTGGCCCCAGAGTGTCCCCCCCAAAGTGCCCACAAACCCCCCAAATGTCCCAAAATGTCCCCAACCCCTTCAATGTCCCCAAAGTGTCCCCAACCCCCAAATCACCCCAAATGTCCCCAAATGTCCCCAACCCCAAATCACCTCAATGTCCCCAAAGTTCCCCAAATGTCCCCAAATTCCCCAAATGTCCCCAAATGTCCCAAATGTCCCCAAATGTCCCCAACCCCAAATCCCCCCAAAATGTCCCCAAATGTCCCCAATGTTTCCAATGGCCCCAGTGTCCCCAAATCCCACCCAATGTCCCCAAATGTCCCAAAGTGTCCCCAGATGTCCCCAAATGTCCCCTCAACCCTCTCAATGTCCCCAATGTCCCCAAAGTGTTCCCAAATCCCCAACACCCAAATTCCCAGATGTCCCCAGATGTCCCCAGATGTCCCCAGATGTCCCCACATAGGTCCCAAATTGACACAGGTGACAAATTGCCCCAGGTGACACCTGGCCTTGCACAGGTGTCCCGCACTGTCAGGACAATGATCCCCGCACTGACACAGTACACAGGTGACAATGACACAGAGGGGACACAGGTGACACACGGGTGACAATGACAATGACACACGGGTGACAATGACACTCAGGTGACAGTGACACACAGGTGACACACAGGTGACAATGACACACAGGTGCAAATGACACACAGGTGACACAGGTGACACACACAGGTGGCACAGGTGACACACAGGTGACAATGACAATGACACTCAGGTGTCCCTCACTGATCAGGACAATGATCCCCAGCACAGGTGACACAGGTGACACAGGTGACAATGACACACAGGTGACACAGGTGACAATGACACACAGGTGACACACACAGGTGACACACACAGGTGACACTCAGGTGACAATGACCCTCAGGTGCCACTCACTGATGAGCACAGCGATCCCCAGCACGCACAGGTGACAATGACAATGACACTCAGGTGACACACAGGTGACAATGACACACAGGTGACAATGACAATGACACACAGGTGACAGAGGTGACACACAGGTGACAATGACAATGACACAGGTGACACACAGGTGACACACAGGTGACACACACAGGTGACACACAGGTGACAATGACACTCAGGTGCCACTCACTGATGAGCACAGCGATCCCCAGCACACACAGGTGACAATGACAATGACACTCAGGTGACAATGACACACAGGTGACAATGACACTCAGGTGACAATGACCCTCAGGTGCCACTCACTGATGAGCACAGCGATCCCCAGCACGCTCAGCACCGCGGCCACCACGAGGCCACCGACGCGCAGGTGACACCAGTCTGGGGACACAGGGACACCTTGGGACACCTGGGGACACCTGGGGATACCTGGGGACATCTGGGGACGCCTTGGGACACCTGGGGACACTTGGGGACATCTGGGGACATCTGGGGACACCTGGGGACAGGCTGGGGACACCTGGGGACATCTGGGGACACAGGGACACCTTGGGGACACCTGGGGACACCTGGGGACACCTGGGGACACCTGGGGACACAGGGACACCTTGGGGACACCTGGGGACAGGCTGGGGACAGGCTGGGGACACCTGGGGGACACCTGGGGGACACCTGGGGGACATCTGGGGACACCTTGGGGACAGGGACAGGGACACCTTGGGGACACCTGGGGACAGCTGGGGACACTTTGGGGACACCTCGGGGACATTTTGGGGACATCTGGGGACATTTTGGGGCCCTCCCAGTCTGTCCCAGTTTGGCACTCACCGTACTGGAATGGACTGGAGAGACCTGGGGGGGAGGGGAGGGGTCAGAGACCAGTATGGACCAGTATGGACCAGTACGGACCAGTATGGACCAGTATGGACCAGTAGACCAGTACGGACCAGTATAGACCAGTATGGACCAGTATGGACCAGTACGGACCAGTATGGACCAGTACGGACCAGTATGGACCAGTACGGACCAGTACGGACCAGTACGGACCAGTATAAACCAGTATGGACCAGTACGGACCAGTACGGACCAGTACGGACCAGTATGACCAGTATGGAAGTACGGACCAGTACAAACCAGTATGGACCAGTATGGACCAGTACGGACCAGTACGGACCAGTATGGATGAGTACGGACCAGTACAAACCAGTATGGACCAGTATGGACGAGTACGGACCAGTACGGACCAGTATGGACCAGTATGGACCAGTATGGACCAGTACAAACCCTCCCTCCCTCCCAGTATAACCCAGTATAACCCAGTCCAAACCAGTATAACCCAGTCCCTCCCAGTACAACCCAGTCCAAACCAGTATATCCCAGTCCCTCCCAGTCCCTCCCAGTATAACCCAGTCCCTCCCAGTATAACCCAGTATAACCCAGTCCAACCCAGTATAACCCAGTCCAAACCAGTATAACCCAGTATAACCCAGTCCAAACCAGTATAACCCAGTATAACCCAGTCACTCACCGGGGGGGTCTCCTCTGGCCAGGGACAGCACTGGGGGGGACACACCAGTTAAACCAGTATGGGGGGGGCACTGGGCCCAGTTCAGACCAGTTTGTCCCAGTTTGTCCCAGTCTGTCCCAGTTCCCTCCCAGTTGATCCCAGTTCACCCCAGTAACCCCCAAAACCGTCCCAGTCCCTCCCAGTTTGTCCCAGTGCCCTCCCAGTATAAACCAGTCCCTCCCAGTTCCCTCCCAATTCTCACGCAGTCCCTCCCAGTTTGTCCCAGTTTGTTCCCAGTTCCCTCCCAGTATAAACCAGTCCCTCCCAGTTCCCTCCCAGTCCCTCCCAGTTCCCTCCCAGTATAAACCAGTTCCCTCCCAGTTCCCTCCCAGTCCATCCCAGTACAAAACCCCTCTGTCCCAGTGACCCCCAGTCCCTCCCAGTACTCCCAGTTTGTCCCAGTCCCCTCCCAGTATAAACCGGTCTGTCCCAGTACCTCCCAGTATCACCAGTGCCCGCAAGCCTGTTCTCGCTCCATCCCGGGACCTTTGAGGGAACTGGGACAGACTGGGATGGACTGGGATGGACTGGGAGGGACTGGGATGGACTGGGAAGGGTTTGGGGGATACTGGGAGGGACTGGGGGAGAATTGGGAGGGACTGGGAGGGGACTGGGTTATACTGGGAGGGACTGGGAGGGGACTGGGTTATACTGGGAGGGACTGGGAGGGACTAGGATAAACTGGGATATACTGGGAGGGACTGGGAAGGGATTGGGACAAACTGGGGAGGACAGAAGGGGGACTGGGATGAACTGGGAGGGGACTGGGATGAACTGGGAAGGGTTTGGGGGATACTGGGAGGGACTGGGGGGACTGGGGACTGAGAATTGGGAGGGACTGGGAGGGACTGGGACAAACTGGGAGGGGACCGGGCCGGGTGAGTCACTGGGATTCCTGAGCAGGGCGGGACTGGGACAAACTGGTGGGAACTGGAACTGACTGGGAGGGACTGGGAGGGAACTGGGAGGGTACTGGGGGGAACTGGGTTATACTGGGAGGGACTGGGATCAAGTGGGGGGAGCTGGAGGGGGGGATGAGTCACTGGGATTCCTGAGCAGGGCGGGACTGGGACAAACTGGGACAGACTGGGACAAACTGGGACAGACTGGGACAGACTGGGACAGACTGGGACAAACTGGGGGGACTGGGAGGGAATGGAAGTTATTGGGGGGTACTGGGATAGACTGGGAGGTTACTGGGAGTTACTGGGATGAACAGTTACTGGGATGAACTGGGATGAACTGGGGGTTACTGGGATGTACTGGGGGGTTACTGGGAGTTACTGGGAGTTACTGGGATGAACTGGGAGTTACTGGGAGTCACCGGGGCCCCACTCACCTTCCCAGAGCAGCCGCGGGGAACTGGAAATGGGGGAGGGGGGGAACTGGGAGGGGGCGGGGCCAGGGAAGAGGGCGGGGCCAAGGAATGGGCAGGACTAAGGAAAGAAGGGGCGGGGCCAAAGAAGGGGGCGGGGCCAAAGAAGGGGCGGGGCAGAGCTGAGGATTGGCCGGGGAGGGACTGGGACAAACTGGGGGATAGCGGGACAGACTGGGATGGACTGGGACGGACTGGGAACAGCACTGGGATGGACTGGGCGATACTGGGAGACACTGGGACTTACTGGGGACGATACTGGGATGGACTGGGAGGGAACTAGGATGGACTGGGAGGGACTGGGAGAGCTTGGAGGAGCACTGGGGCTGTACTGGGCTGTACTGGGATGAACTGGGAGGCACTGGAGGGGTTAAAGGGGCTGTTCCCGCCTCCATCGCCTTCCCATTGGCTGAAGATCCCGCCCTTCACTTGCTGCATCCAATCAGCACCGCGGAAAAAGACCTGGGGCGGGGCCTGGGGTCGGCGCCATTTTAGCGACGTTCAGCCTACAATTCCCGCCATGCACCGCGGCCCCGCAAACGCCTAATGGAGCCGGGACTACAGTTCCCGTCATGCTCTGCGGCCTCATAGACCCTAATGGAGCCGGGCCTACAGCTCCCGTCATGCTCTGCGGCCTCATAGACCCTAATGGAGCAGGGCCTACAGCTCCCGTCATGCTCTGCGGCCTCCGCGTACCCTAATGGTGCAGGGCCTACCCCGCAGGCCGCGCTCCAGCGCCCGGGATCGCCCCGCGCGCCCCCTTGGGCCCCCAGAGCTGCCACAGGACCCCCCAAACGCCTCCTGGGAGCCCGCGTAGCGGACACGCAAGGCCGCGTACCCGCTCTTCGGGCCTACAGGTCCCGTCATGCCCCGCGGCCACAAATTCCCCCCTCATAGCCGAGTTCCGGCCCTACAATTCCCGTTCACATCCCGCGCCCCAAGGAGACCCCTCAGAGCCCCCCCAGGGCTCCCCGAATCCACAGGGTCCCCCCAGGTGCCCTCCCGGACCCCCGAGCTCTCCCTCACAGCCACTTCCGGGACTACAGCTCCCATCATGCCCCGCGGCCCTATTAAGCACCATTAAAGCAGCGCCTCCATCTCCCGTGATGCTCCGCGGCTCCCTTAAAGCAGCGCATCCAACTCCCGTCATCCCTCGCGCCCCATTGACTCGCACTATACCCGCGCCTACATCTCCCATCATCCCCCACGCCCTATAGAGCCCCGTTCTAACCAGGCCTATAACTCCCATCATGCCTTGCGCCCCATAGAGCCCTGTTATACCCGCGCCTACAACTCCCATGATCCCCCGCGCCCCATAGCCCAATTAGAGCCCTTTAAATTCATTCCCAAGGCAAAAAAACCCAAATTAATTTCGACACCAACACTCAGACACCTCCAAGCTCCCAAATCCTTTAATATTCACAATTTCCTCGTCTTTAAGCCCTTCCTTCCATCCAGCGCAGTTCGGTGGGTCGGACTGGATTCCATCTCCTCCCGCCGGGGTTTTTGGGCTCTTTCGGGGTTTTTGGGCTCTCTCAGAGCAGGGTCCGGCCCCGCTGCGTGGGCAGAACCCCAAATCTGCGCTTCAGGGCCAGGCGGTGCCGGGAGAATTTGTCATCGGGGGAGAAGCGGGCGGGGTGGGCAGAGCGGGTGGGGAGCCCGGCCGGAGACACTTTCTGGGGGACACAAAGACACCAAAAATACCAAATCTCCGATCAATTGCCCCAAAATCCCCCCTCAGGACATCCAACGTCCCCCAAACCCCCCCTCAGGACACGTAAAATCCCTCAAATTTACCCAAAATCTCCCAAATTCCCCCCAAATCCCTTCAAACTCCCCCTCAGGACACTTAAATTCCCCCCTCAGGACACCCCAAATCCCTCTGATTGCCCCCAAATTCCTCCTCAGGACACTCAAAATGCCCCAAATTCCTCCCAAATCCCTCCAATGCCCTCTCAGGACATCCAAACTCCCCCAAATTCCTCCCCAAATCCCCCAAATTCACTCAAATTCCTCCCTCAGGACGCCCAAAATCCCGGAGGAAGTGCCTGATGGAGCTGCTGTTGGACATTTCTTCACTCTGGCCATGGTGGACTGTTGAAAGAAGACATTGACAAGCTGGGGTAGATTGCCTTGAGTCCATCCTATGCTCTTTTCTTAGGAATCCCCTCAAAATTATTTATCTTGTTTTGAAGGAAATTTGCTAAATTTCTTTATTTTTGATTTTGGCTTTCTGCTCCTGCTGAGTTACTGCCTTATCTTCAGCATTGCACTCAGCCTGAATACTGGGAAGCCCTGAGGGAAAACACAGCTCCTTGTGCTGCAGGGCAGTCAGACCCGCTAGGATCACACAGGTGCCCTTTGTTCATTTAACCACTCTGTTTCACTGTGAACACACTTAAATCCTTTTTGAAAAATAAAGTGGACTTTTCAAATTCTCCAGTTTAAAAATTATTTTCTCCAAATCCTTCTCTCTTTCCCTGTGCAGCTGAACAGGAATGGATACCAAGGGTTGGTCTGGCTCCCTGCTGCCTGCAGTTGTGCCTACTGGGAGCTGTTTCTCTCTATCCAAGCCCTGTCCCTGCCAGTGCTGCCAGAGCCCAGCCCAGCCCTGGGGGCTCAGCTCTGCCCTGCAGAGCCCTCCCAGCACAGGGCACTGCCCAGGGGCATCTCCCTGGCAGCAGGGCCTTAAGGGCAGGCCAGACAAACAGAGATGCTGCAAGCCAAGGTGCTGCTGCTGCTGTCTGTAGGGAGAGGAGGCTGAGGAGGCACTTTCTGAGGGAGATCTGAGGCCCATCTGCTGATGCCCAGGGTGACAGTGCAGGAGTCTCAGTGACACAGCCAAAGCTGACAGCCCCTTTCCCTTCCCTTTAGGAGAAAGCTGAGAGCAGCCCTGGCCATGCAGCACCATCTCCAGAGCAGGAGGAATCTGCCCTGATGGGGGTGGCTCCTTCCACCTCCAACTTCTCCCCTGCAGCGTCCATGGGGAGCTGCCAGGCAGGCTGAGAGCTGCCCCTGGCAGGTGGCACATGCCCTGGGCTGGCCAAGAGCCCTGAGGGCTGCAGGAGCTGCTCTGCAGGACAGCCCTGGGCAGCCCTGGCTGCAGCCCCAGCTTCACCCCCTGCAGCCGTCCCTGGCAGCAGGAGCCGTCCTGCCCTGTCCCTCTGACGGTGCCCAGGGCAGCCCCGCTCTGCAGCACATCCTCCTCCTCCTCCTCCTCCTGTGCCACAGAGAAACTGGGAGAGTCCTCCTGGCACATCCCCCAGGCTGTGGGCTGTGCTGGCTTCAGGAGATCCCTCCAGGAGCACAGGGGACATTGCCCTGCACCCACACACTCACCATGCACAGGGCTGTGAAGATCTTTCCCCAGGTGAAGTCTCAGCTCAATGTCTTCCCAATGCTGATTGCCTTCAGCCTGTCTCTGCCTGGCTCCTGTCCCCTCAGTGCCTGCAGGCAGAGCCCTCAGCCCTGCTGGGCTGGGAGAGGAGCTGGTCCTGGCAAGAGCTGTTCCTTTAAAGCTCAGCAGCACAGACACAGCACAAGGACTTTAATGAGCCTCTTGGGGCTTTGGTGTTGTTTACATCAGACTCAGTCCCTGAGAGTGTCTTCAAAAAACTTCTCAAGAACTCAAAGTTAAATTGAAACTCTGAAAGTTTCTGAAGTTTTAATGGGTCCCACTGAGGGACACGACTGGGAAAGTGTCCCCAGGTTCCAGTTAGAGCAGAACACTGCAGGCAGTGATGACAGCTGGGCACAAACAAGGCCAAGGTGTCTCTGGTGCTGAGCAAAGCTGGATGTGTTTGAGGAATGCACAGGGCCAAGGGCTGAGCCCCAGCCCCTGGCCAGGCAGATGCTGTCCCTCCCTCCTTGCTCAGGGCTCTTCCCGGGATGGGCACTGGCATGTGGGGATGTGCAATGCCAAGGGCAGGAGCATGGGGCGGCCCCTGCCAGGCTGCTGAGCAGGGCCAAGGAGGCAATGAGGCCCCAGGCCTGCAAGGGTCACTTGTCTCCTGCTCCTGCCTCAGGCCCAGGCCCAGCAGCCATGGCCAAAGTGCTGCCCAAGGTGGCTCTGGCAGGGCTGTCTTGCAGCTGCTGCACATGCCTGTGCCCTGTGCAGCCCAGGCTGTGCTACGGTGTCCCTGCCCTGCGCCTCTGTCCCTGCAGGCTGTCGGCATCCCCCGGCTGCCCCACCTGGCTGGGCCCTTCCTTTGCTGACAGCTCTGCCTCCTGCCTGCCTCTGCCTGCCCACACAAAGCCTGGGGCTGACCCAGACTCCTTCTGGGGGATGTGCTGCACCACAGCTCTGCCCTGGGAGGGAAATTCCTGTCTCCTCATGTCCAGTCTTGGTCTCGCCTTCTGCATTTGTGGTATAATTTCTCTATCTGGCTCTTTCTCACTATGGAGAAAAAGCTTCACCATTTCTGAATCCACCCTTCCAGCCCTCCCAGGTCACTCCTGTTCTGTCCTCAGTCTCTTCACAACTGAGCCCTGTGCCCTCAGCCTCCATACATGGGTTATGTTCTTGAGGCCTGCAAACCCCACTCGGCTTTGGGCTAAGGAAGAAAATAAATAGAGGAAGGCCAGGCAGAGCGCTGCTGGCACTTTTTCTGGGAACAACCCCCGCTATATACAGATAACACAGGACGGGGTGGGGTTTTCAGATGTTTATAAAACTATTAACATAGCTAACATGAGTCTAAAGAAATATCTTAAATCTACAAATAGGCCAATACACAGAGCAAAGCATATTGACAGAGACTTTAACCAATCAAAAATACACTGGCAGTAAAACAATGCTTGCTTGTTCATTTATAGGAATACAATAGATAAAGCCCTATTCATGGCATAGATGTGAAACTTTTGCAAGAAAACTATTCGAAAGGCTAGACACAAGTCTGTTATTTTCTATTCTTCACGTCTTCCTGCAGCTAACAAGATGCATCAGCAATATTAATAATTCTGTCAAAATGAGGCCTGTCTGTTTTCCCACAAAATGAAACTTTCTAACTTTATGGATTCCTACAAGCAATTCTGGGATAGATGGAATTTCGGCAACCAAATTCCAATTGCTGCCATGGCCCCTGGACAAGAAGGCCGGTTCTTTTCCATAGGAAGGCACAGAGCCCTGGTACTTCCGAGGCAGATGAGATGTGACCACCAGAGGCCAAGGCCAGGCAGAGCTGGCATGTTTTTTTCTGGGACATACCCTTGCATACAGGAAATTTTTAGTGGGGAGTACCAATTTTGTCCATGGGCGTCTGAAAAGAGCGACAGTTCTTTCCATAGGAAGGAAAGCATGGAGCCCCAGTGTTTCATGGCAGATGAGAGGCAGCCCTTGACTGCCAAGATCAGCCAGACCTGTCATGTTCACCCTGGGAGGCCAAATCAGCCAGAGCTGTTCCATGTTCCCTCTCATTCCATGGGCCCCACAATGTCCCAGTGGTTCCTTGCTTCCATGAGTCCCTGAGGTGTCACAATGGCCCCTTGGTGACACGAGGCCCTGAAGGGTCCCAATGGTCTCCATGGTTCCACGAGGCCCCACAGAGCCATGGTGGTCTCTTGGTTCCATGAAGCCCCACGGTGTCACCATGGTATCCCAAAGTGTCACAATGGTCTCCATGGTTCCACCAGGTCCTCACAGTGTCACTGT
>NW_022148177.1:0-38122 GCF_901933205.1 Camarhynchus parvulus
GGTGCCAGCTTGGGTCTGGGAGGCATCCTGGCGCACGCTGATTTTCAGGAGCCAGCCGGGCCACTCCGGCACAGGCCCCCCAAACATAAACAACGGCCTTTCCTCTGAAACAAAAGTCACCAGCCCCGGTCCTGGTGGCAGATTGTGGGGACTCCGCTGGCACTATCAAACCAGCCCGAGTTGGCACTGGTGCCAGCTTGGGTCTGGGAGGCATCCTGCATCGCTGGATTTTCAGGAGCCAGCCGGGCCACTCCGGGCACAGGCCCCCAAACATAAACAACGGGCCTTTCCTCTGAAACAAAAACTCACCAGCCCCGGTCTTTTGGTGGCAGATTGTGGGACTCCGTTGGCACTATCAAACCAGCCCGAAGTTGGCACTGGTGCCAGCTTGGGTCTGGGAGGCATCCCGCGTGATCGCTGGATTTTCAGGAGCCAGCCGCCACCCCCGCACAGGCCCCCAAACATAAACAACGGCCTTTCCCTCTGAAACAAAAGTCACCAGCCCCCGGTCCTTGATGGCAGATTGTGGGACTCGTTGGCACTATCAAACCAGCCCGAAGTTGGCACTGGTGCCAGCTTGGGTCTGGGAGGCATCCCGCGTGATCGCTGGATTTTCAGGAGCCAGCCGCCACTCCGGGCACAGGCCCCCAAACATAAAACAACGGGCCTTTCCTCTGAAACAAAAGTCACCAGCCCCGGTCCTTGATGGCAGATTGTGGGACTCGCTGGCACTATCAAACCAGCCCGAAGTTGGCACTGGTGCCAGCTTGGGTCTGGGAGGCATCCCATGATCGCTGGATTTTCAGGAGCCAGCCGCCACTCCGGGGCACAGGCCCCCAAACATAAACAACGGCCTTTCCCTCTGAAACAAAAGTCACCAGCCCCGGTCCTTGATGGCAGATTGTGGGACCTCGCTGGCACTATCAAACCAGCCCGAAGCTGGCACTGGTGCCAGCTTGGGTCTGGGAGGCATCCTGGGCGTGATCGCTGGATTTTCAGGAGCCAGCCGCCACTCCGGGCACAGGCCCCCAAACATAAACAACGGGCCTTTCCTCTGAAACAAAAGTCACCAGCCCTGGCCCTGGTGGCAGATTGTGGGACCTCGCTGGCACTATCAAACCAGCCCGAAGTTGGCACTGGTGCCAGCTTGGGTCTGGGAGGCATCCTGGCGCGACGCGGATTTTCAGGAGCCAGCCGCCACCTCCGGGGCCACAGGCCCCAAACATAAACAACGGCCTTTCCTCTGAAACAAACGCCACCAGCCCCGTCCTTTGCAGATTGGGGACCTCGCTGGCCCTATCAAATTCAGCCCGAAGTTGGCACTGGTGCCAGCTTGGGTCTGGGAGGCATCCTGGCGTGACGCTGGATTTTCAGGAGCCAGCCGGGCCACTCTGGGGCACAGGCCCCCAAACATAAACAACGGGCCTTTCCCTCTGAAACAAAAGTCACCAGCCCCCTGTCCTTGGGGCAGATTGTCAGGGGACCTCGCTAGCCCTATCAAAACCAGCCCTAATTTGCCCTGGTTCCAGCTTTGGGTCTGGGAGGCATCCTATGCGACGCTGGATTTTCAGGAGCCAGTTGGCTACCCGCACAGGCCCCCAAACATAAACAACGGGCCTTCCCTCTGAACAAAAACTCACCAGCCCCCGGTCCTGGGTGGCAGATTGTGGACTGTTGACACTATCAAACCAGCCCGAAGTTGGCACTGGTGCCAGCTCGGCCTGGGAGCCATCCCGCGACGCGGATTTTCAGGAGCCAGTCGCCACTGCAGGCACAGGCCCCCAAACATAAAACAACGCGGCCTTTCCTCTGAAACAAAACTCACCAGCCCCGGTCCTTGGTGGCAGATTGTGGGACTCCGCTGGCACTATCAAACCAGCCCTAGTTGGCACTGGGTGCCAGCTTGGGTCTGGGAGGCATCCTATGACGCTGGATTTTCAGGAGCCAGCCGCCACTCTGGGGCACAGGAACCCAAACCTATGGCCCCAAACAAAAAAAAAACAACTGGGCCTTTGGCAGATTGTGGGACTCCATTGGGAAATAAAACTCACTGGGAGGCAGCCCTGATTTTCAGGGAGCCAGCCCTGCACAGGCAAAGGGATTGTGAAACTCACCAGCCCCGTCCTGTGGCACAAGGTACCATCAAACAAGCCCGAGTTTGCCCTGGTGCCAGCTTGGGTCTGGGAGGCATCCCGCGATCGCTGGATTTTCAGGAGCCAGCCGCCACCCGCACAGGCCCCCAAACATAAACAACGGCCTTTGCCTCGATCCAAAAGTCACCAGCCCCCTGTCCCTGGTGGCAGATTGTGGGACTCGCTGGGTCTATCAAACCAGCCCGAGTTGGCACTGGTGCCAGCTTTGTCTGGGAGGCATCCCATGATCGCTGGATTTTCAGGAGCCAGCCGCCACTTGGGGCACAGGCCCCCAAACATAAAACAACGGGCCTTTCCCTCTGAAACAAAAGTCACCAGCCCCTGTCCTGATGGCTGATTGTGGGACCTCGCTGGAATTGTCAAACCAGCCCAAGTTGGCACTGCTGCCAGCTTGCCTGGGGAGGCATCCGCATGACGCTGGATTTTCAGGAGCCAGCCGCCACCCGGGCACATGCCCCAAAAAAACATAAACAATGGGCTTTTCCCCTGAAACAAAAACTCACCAGCCCCGGTCTTTGGTGATTGTGGGACTCTGTTGACACTATCAAAACCAGCCCGAGTTGGCACTCGGGTGCCAGCTCGGCCTGGGGAGGCATCCTGGGTATCGCGTGATTTTCAGGAGCCAGCCGCCAACTGCAGGCACAGGCCCCAAACATAAACAACGGGCCTTTCCTCTGGAAACAAAACTCACCAGCCCCGTCTTTGATGGCAGATTGTGGGACTGCTTGGTTCTATCAAACCAGCCCGAAGATGGAACTGGTGCCAGCTTGGGTCTGGGAGGCATCCTGGCGATCGCTGGATTTTCAGGAGCCAGGCGCCACTCCGAGGCACAGGCCCCCAGAAAGAAACAACGGCCTTTCCCTCTGAAACAAAAGTCACCAGCCCCGTCCTTGGTGGCAGATTGTGGGACTCCGTTAGCACTATCAAACCAGCCCGAGTTTGCCCCTGGTGCCAGCTTGGGCCCGGGGAGGCATCCCATGATCGCTGGATTTTCAGGAGCCAGCCGCCACCCTGGGCACACAGGCCCCCAAACATAAAACAACGGCCTTTCCTCTGAAAACAAAACTCACCAGCCCCGGTCCTGATGGCAGATTGTGGGACCGCTGGCACTATCAAACCAGCCCGAAGCTGGCACTGGTGCCAGCTTGGATCTGGGAGGCATCCTGCGCATCGCTGATTTTCTTGTGGGAGCCAGCCGCCACCGCTACAGCCCCCCAAACATAAAACAACTGGCCTTTCCCTCTGAAACAAAAGTCACCAGCCCCTGTCCTTGGTGGCAGGATTGTGGGACCTCGCTGGGCCTATCAATCCAGCCCCAGTTTTGCACTGGGTTCCAGCTTGGGTCTGGGAGGCATCCTGGCGTGATCTCGGATTTTCAGGAGCCAGCTGGCCACTCTGGGGCAAGTACAGCCCCCCAAAAAGAAACAACGGGCCTTTCCTCTGAAACAAAAAGTCACCAGCCCCGGTCCCTGGTGGCAGATTGTGGGACCCATTGGGCCTATCAAACCAGCCCTAGTTTGCCCTGGTGCCAGCTTGGGTCTGGGGAGCCATCCCAGCGCATCGCTGGATTTTCAGGAGGCAGGCCGGGTTACCCAGGCCTATGGCCCCTCAAACATAAACAACGGGCCTTCCCTCTGAAACAAAAAAGTCACCAGCCCCGGCCTTGATGGCAGATTGTGGGACTCGCTGGCACTATCAACCCAGCCCTAGTTGGCACTGGGTGCCAGCTTGGGTCTGGGAGTCATCCTGCATATCGCCGGATTTTCAGGAGCCAGCCAGTCACCTGGGCACAGGCCCCCAAACATAAACAACGGGCCTTTCCTCTGAAACAAAAGTCACCAGCCCCGGTCCTTGGTGGCAGATTGTGGGACTGCTGGCACTATCAAAACCAGCCCGAAGCTTCTGGCACTGGTGCCAGCTTTTGGGTCTGGGAGGCATCCTATGCATCGCTGGATTTTCAGGAGCCAGCGCCGCCACTCCGGGGCACAGGCCCCCAAACATAAACAACGGGCCTTTCCCTCTGAAACAGAAGTCACCAGCCCCTGGTCCTTGATGGCAGATTGTGGGACTGCTGCACTATCAAACCAGCCCGAGTTGGCACTGGTGCCAGCTTGGGTCTGGGAGGCATCCTGGCGATCGCTGATTTTCAGGAGCCAGCTGCCACTGTGGGGCACAGGCCCCCCAAACATAAACAACTGGCCTTTCCTCTGAACAAAAGTCACCAGCCCCGTCCTTGATGGCAGATTGTGGGACACCGCTGGCACTATCAAACCAGCCCGAAGTTGGCACTGGTGCCAGCTTGGGTCTGGGAGGCATCCCGCGTGACGCGCGGATTTTCAGGAGCCAGCCGCCACCGGCACAGGCCCCCAAACATAAACAACGGCCTTTCCCTCTGAAACAAAAGTCACCAGCCCCAGTCCTGATGGCAGATTGTGGGACTCCGTTGGCACTATCAAACCAGCCCGAGTTGGCACTGGTGCCAGGTTCGGTGCGGGAGGCATCCTGCGCGATCGCTGATTTTCAGGAGCCAGCGGGTTACCTCCGGCCTATGGCCCCCAAACATAAAAACAACGGGCCTTTCCCTCTGAAACAAAAGTCACCAGCCCCGGTCCTGATGGCAGATTGTGGGACTCCATTTGGCACTATCAAACCAGCCCGAGTTGGCACTGGTGCCAGCTTGGGTCTGGGAGGCATCCTATGACGCTGGATTTTCAGGAGCCAGGCAGCCACCCAGGGCACAGGCCCCAAACATAAACAACGGGCCTTTCCCTCTGAAACAAAACTCACCAGCCCCGGCATTTTGATGGCAGATTGTGGGACCCGCTGGCACTATCAACCAGCCCGAGTTGGCACTGGTGCCAGCTTGGGTCTGGGAGGCATCCTGCGTGATCGCTGGATTTTCAGGAGCCAGCCGGGCCACTCTGGGGCACAGGCCCCCAAACATAAACAACGGGCCTTTCCCTCTGAAACAAAAGTCACCAGCCCCGGTCCTGGTGGCAGATTGTGGGACCTTGCTGGCACTATCAAAACCAGCCCGAGTTGGCACTGGTGCCAGCTTGGGTCTGGGAGGCATCCTGCGTGACGCTGGATTTTCAGGAGCCAGCCACACTCTGGGCACATGCCCCCAAACATAAACAACGGGCCTTCCCCCTGAAGAAAAACTCACCAGCCCCGTCCTGATGGCAGATTGTGGGACCTCTGGCACTATCAAACCAGCCCGAAGTTTGCACTGGTGCCAGCTTGGGTCTGGGAGGCATCCCTGCGTATCGCCGGATTTTCAGGAGCCAGCCGCCACCCGGGGCACAGGCCCCCAAACATAAAACACGGGCCTTTCCTCTGAAACAAAAGTCACCAGCCCCGTCCTTGGTGGCAGATTGTGGGACCCGCTGGCACTATCAAACCAGCCCGAGTTGGCACTGGTGCCAGCTTGGGTCTGGGGAGGCATCCCATGTGATCGCTGGATTTTCAGGAGCCAGCCGCCACCCTTAGCCTAGGCCCCCAAACATAAACAACGGGCCTTTTCCTCTGAAACAAAAAGTCACCAGCCCCGTCCTTGGTGGCAGATTGTGGGACTCTGTTGGCACTATCAAAGCAGCCCGAGTTGGCACTGGTGCCAGTTGGGTCTGGGGAGGCATCCCGCGTGATCGAGGATTTTCAGGAGCCAGCCGCCACCCGGGCACAGGCCCCCAAACATAAACAACGGGCCTTTCCTCTGAAACAAAACTCACCAGCCCCGGTCCTGGTGGCAGATTGTGGGACCTCGCTAGCACTATCAAACCAGCCCGATTGGCCCTGGTGCCAGCTTGGGTCTGGGAGGCATCCCTGGTGATCGCGGATTTTCAGGAGCCAGCCGCCACTCTGGGGCCTATGGCCCCAAACATAAACAACGGGCCTTTCCTCTGAAACAAAAACTCACCAGCCCCCGGTCCTGGTGGCAGATTGTGGGACCTGTTGGCACTATCAAACCAGCCCGAGTTGGCACTGGTGCCAGCTTGGGTCTGGGAGGCATCCCATGATGGCGATTTTCAGGAGCCAGCTGGCCACCCGCACAGGCCCCCAAACATAAACAACGGGCCTTTCCCTGAAAAAAAAAAAGTCACCAGCCCCGGTCCTTGATGGCAGATTGTGGGACTCCTGGCACTATCAAACCAGCCCGAATTTGGCACTGGTGCCAGCTTGGGTCTGGGAGGCATCCATGCGATCGTGGATTTTCAGGGAGCCAGCTGCCACTGGGGCACAGGCCCCCAAACATAAACAACGGCCTTTCCCTCTGAAACAAAAGTCACCAGCCCCGTCCTTTGGTGGCAGATTGTGGGACCTGCTGGCACTATCAAACCAGCCCGAAGTTGGCACTGGTGCCAGCTTGGGTCTGGGAGGCATCCTGCTATCGCTGGATTTTCAGGAGCCAGCCGCCACTCCGCACAGGCCCCCAAACATAAACAACGGGCCTTCCCTCTGAAACAAAAGTCACCAGCCCCGGTCCTTTGATGGCAGATTGTGGGACCTCATTGGCTCCTATCAAACCAGCCCGAGATGGCACTGGTGCCAGCTGGGTCTGGGAGGCATTCTGCGTGATCGCTGGATTTTCAGGAGCCAGCCGGCCATTCCCGGGGCACAGGCCCCCAAACATAAACAACGGGCCTTTCCTCTGAAACAAAACTCACCAGCCCCTGGTCCTTGGTGGCAGATTGTGGGACTCCGCTGGCACTATCAAACCAGCCCGAATTTGGCACTGGTGCCAGCTTGGGTCTGGGAGGCATCCCATGCGATCGCTGGATTTTCAGGAGCCAGCCGGGCCACCCGGGCACAGGCCCCCAAACATAAACAACGGGCCTTTCCTCTGAAACAAAAGTCACCAGCCCCGGTCCTTGATGGCAGATTGTGGACTCCGCTGGCACCATCAAACCAGCCCGAGTTGGCACTGGTGCCAGCTTGGGTCTGGGAGGCATCCCATGCGATCGCTGGATTTTCAGGAGCCAGCCGGCCACCCGGCCACAGGCCCCCAAACATAAAAACAACGGGCCTTTCCCTCTGAAACAAAAGTCACCAGCCCTGGTCCTTGGTGGCAGATTGTGGGACCTGTTGGCATCTATCAAACCAGCCCCGAAGCTGGCACTGGTGCCAGCTTGGGTCTGGGAGGCATCCCGCGATCGCTGGATTTTCAGGAGCCAGCCGCCACCCGGGCACATGGCCCCCAAACATAAACAACGGGCCTTCCTCTGAAACAAATGTCACCAGCCCCGTCCTTGATGGCAGATTGTGGGACTCGCTGGCACTATCAAACCAGCCCCGAAGTTGGCACTGGTGCCAGCTTGGGTCTGGGAGGCATCCCTGTGACGCGGATTTTCAGGAGCCAGCCAGCCACCCTCGGGGCACATGGCCCCCAAACATAAACAACGGCCTTTCCCCTGAAACAAAAGTCACCAGCCCCGGTCCTGATGGCAGATTGTGGGACTCCGTTGGCACTATCAAACCAGCCCGAAGTTGGCACTGGTGCCAGCTTGGGTCTGGGGAGGCATCCCGCGATCGCGGATTTTCAGGAGCCAGCCGCCACTCCGCACAGGCCCCCAAACATAAACAACGGGCCTTTCCCTCTGAAACAAAACTCACCAGCCCCGTCCTTGGTGGCAGATTGTGGGACTCCGTTGGCATATCAAACCAGCCCGAAGTTGGCACTGGTGCCAGCTTGGGTCTGGGAGGCATCCTGGCGATCGCGGATTTTCAGGAGCCAGCCGCCACCGGGCACAGGCCCCCAAACATAAACAACGGGCCTTTCCCCTGAAACAAAACTCACCAGCCCCGGTCCTTGATGGCAGATTGTGGGACTCCATTGGCACTATCAAACCAGCCCGAAGTTGGCACTGGTGCCAGCTTGGGTCTGGGGAGGCATCCTGATGTATCGCTGGATTTTCAGGAGCCAGCCGCCACCCCGGGCACAGGCCCCCAAACATAAACAACGGCCTTTCCTCTGAAACAAAAGTCACCAGCCCCGGTCCTTGATGGCAGATTGTGGGACCTCGTTGGCACTATCAAACCAGCCCGAGTTGGCACTGGTGCCAGCTTGGGTCTGGGAGGCATCCTGGCGATCGCTGGATTTTCAGGAGCCAGCCAGGCCACCGGGGCACAGGCCCCCAAACATAAACAACGGCCTTTCCTCTGAAACAAAAGTCACCAGCCCCGGTCCTTGATGGCAGATTGTGGGACTCCGCTGGCACTATCAAACCAGCCCGAGTTGGCACTGGTGCCAGCTTGGGTCTGGGAGGCATCCCGCGACGCTGGATTTTCAGGAGCCAGCCGGCCACCGGGCACAGGCCCCCAAACATAAACAACGGGCCTTTCCCTCTGAAACAAAACTCACCAGCCCCGGGTCCTTGATGGCAGATTGTGGGACCTCGTTGGCACTATCAAACCAGCCCGAAGTTGGCACTGGTGCCAGCTTGGGTCTGGGAGGCATCCTGGGCATCGCTGGATTTTCAGGAGCCAGCTGGCCACTCCTGGGCACAGGCCCCCAAACATAAACAACGGCCTTTCCTCTGAAACAAAAGTCACCAGCCCCGGTCCTTGGTGGCAGATTGTGGGACCCGTTGGCACTATCAAACCAGCCCGAAGTTGGCACTGGTGCCAGCTTGGGTCTGGGGAGGCATCCCATGTGACGCTGATTTTCAGGAGCCAGCCGCCACCCGCACAGGCCCCCAAACATAAACAACGGGCCTTTCCCTCTGAAAAAAAAACTCACCAGCCCCGGTCCTGGATGGCAGATTGTGGGACCTCGCTGGCACCATCAAACCAGCCCGAAGTTGGCACTGGTGCCAGCTTGGGTCTGGGAGGCATCCTGGCGACGCTGGATTTTCAGGAGCCAGCCGCCACTCCGGGCACAGGCCCCCAAACATAAACAACGGGCCTTTCCCTCTGAAACAAAAACTCACCAGATCCTGATGATCGCTGGATTTTCAGGAGCCAGCCGCCACCCCGGGCACAGGCCCCCAAACATAAACAACGGCCTTTCCCTCTGAAACAAAACTCACCAGCCCCGGTCCTTGGTGGCAGATTGTGGGACTCCGCTGGCACTATCAAACCAGCCCGAGTTGGCACTGGTGCCAGCTTGGGTCTGGGAGGCATCCCATGTGATCGCTGGATTTTCAGGAGCCAGCCGGGCCACTGGGGCACAGGCCCCCAAACATAAACAACGGGCCTTTCCCTCTGAAACAAAAGTCACCAGCCCCGGTCCTTGATGGCAGATTGTGGGACCTCGTTGGCACTATCAAACCAGCCCGAAGTTGGCACTGGTGCCAGCTTGGGTCTGGGAGGCATCCTGCGTGATCGCGGATTTTCAGGAGCCAGCCGCCACCCGGGGCACAGGCCCCCAAACATAAACAACGGGCCTTTCCCTCTGAAACAAAAGTCACCAGCCCCGGTCCTTGATGGCAGATTGTGGGACCGCTGGCACTATCAAACCAGCCCGAAGTTGGCACTGGTGCCAGCTTGGGTCTGGGAGGCATCCTGCGTGATCGCTGGATTTTCAGGAGCCAGCCGGCCACCCGGGCACAGGCCCCCAAACATAAACAACGGGCCTTTCCCTCTGAAACAAAACTCACCAGCCCCGGTCCTTGATGGCAGATTGTGGGACCTGTTGGCACCTATCAAACCAGCCCGAAGTTGGCACTGGTGCCAGCTTGGGTCTGGGAGGCATCCTGTGATCGCTGGATTTTCAGGAGCCAGCCGCCACCGGGCACAGGCCCCCAAACATAAACAACGGGCCTTTCCCTCTGAAACAAAACTCACCAGCCCCGGTCCTTGATGGCAGATTGTGGGACCCGTTGGCACTATCAAACCAGCCCGAAGTTGGCACTGGTGCCAGCTTGGGTCTGGGAGGCATCCTGGCGCATCGCTGGATTTTCAGGAGCCAGCCGCCACCCGGGCACAGGCCCCCAAACATAAACAACGGGCCTTTCCCTCTGAAACAAAAGTCACCAGCCCCGGTCCTTGGTGGCAGATTGTGGGACTCCGCTGGCACTATCAAACCAGCCCGAAGTTGGCACTGGTGCCAGCTTGGGTCTGGGAGGCATCCCGCGATCGCTGGATTTTCAGGAGCCAGCCGCCACCTGGGGCACAGGCCCCCAAACATAAACAACGGGCCTTTCCCTCTGAAACAAAAGTCACCAGCCCCGGTCCTTGATGGCAGATTGTGGGACCCGTTGGCACTATCAAACCAGCCCGAAGTTGGCACTGGTGCCAGCTTGGGTCTGGGAGGCATCCCGCGCATGACGCTGGATTTTCAGGAGCCAGCCGCCACCCGGGCACAGGCCCCCAAACATAAACAACGGCCTTTCCTCTGAAACAAAACTCACCAGCCCCGGTCCTTGATGGCAGATTGTGGGACCTCGTTGGCACTATCAAACCAGCCCGAAGTTGGCACTGGTGCCAGCTTGGGTCTGGGAGGCATCCCGCATGATCGCTGGATTTTCAGGAGCCAGCCGCCACCCGGCACAGGCCCCCAAACATAAACAACGGCCTTTCCCTCTGAAACAAAAAGTCACCAGCCCCGGTCCTTGATGGCAGATTGTGGGACTCCGCTGGCACTATCAAACCAGCCCGAAGTTGGCACTGGTGCCAGCTTGGGTCTGGGAGGCATCCTGCGATCGCTGGATTTTCAGGAGCCAGCCAGGCCACCCGGGCACAGGCCCCCAAACATAAACAACGGGCCTTTCCTCTGAAACAAAAGTCACCAGCCCCGGTCCTTGATGGCAGATTGTGGGACTCGCTGGCACTATCAAACCAGCCCGAGTTGGCACTGGTGCCAGCTTGGGTCTGGGAGGCATCCCGCGTGACGCTGGATTTTCAGGAGCCAGCCGCCACCCGGGCCACAGGCCCCCAAACATAAACAACGGGCCTTTCCCTCTGAAACAAAAACTCACCAGCCCCGGTCCTGATGGCAGATTGTGGGACTCCGTTGGCACTATCAAACCAGCCCGAGTTGGCACTGGTGCCAGCTTGGGTCTGGGAGGCATCCTGCGTGATCGCTGGATTTTCAGGAGCCAGCCGGGCCACCCGGGGCACAGGCCCCCAAACATAAACAACGGGCCTTTCCCTCTGAAACAAAACTCACCAGCCCCGGTCCTTGATGGCAGATTGTGGGACCCGCTGGCACTATCAAACCAGCCCGAAGTTGGCACTGGTGCCAGCTTGGGTCTGGGAGGCATCCTGCGATCGCTGGATTTTCAGGAGCCAGCCGCCACCCGGGCACAGGCCCCCAAACATAAAACAACGGGCCTTTCCCTCTGAAACAAAAGTCACCAGCCCCGGTCCTTGATGGCAGATTGTGGGACCTCGCTGGCACTATCAAACCAGCCCGAAGTTGGCACTGGTGCCAGCTTGGGTCTGGGAGGCATCCCATGCGATCGCTGGATTTTCAGGAGCCAGCCGCCACTCCGGGCACAGGCCCCCAAACATAAACAACGGCCTTTCCCTCTGAAACAAAAGTCACCAGCCCCGGTCCTTGATGGCAGATTGTGGGACTCGTTGGCACTATCAAACCAGCCCGAGTTGGCACTGGTGCCAGCTTGGGTCTGGGAGGCATCCCGTGATCGCTGGATTTTCAGGAGCCAGCCGCCACTCCGGGCACAGGCCCCCAAACATAAACAACGGGCCTTTCCCTCTGAAACAAAAGTCACCAGCCCCGGTCCTTGATGGCAGATTGTGGGACCTCGCTGGCACTATCAAACCAGCCCGAGTTGGCACTGGTGCCAGCTTGGGTCTGGGAGGCATCCGCGCGATCGCTGGATTTTCAGGAGCCAGCCGCCACCTGGGCCACAGGCCCCCAAACATAAACAACGGGCAGGCATCCTGGCGCATCGCTGGATTTTCAGGAGCCAGCCGCCACCCGGGCCACAGGCCCCCAAACATAAACAACGGGCCTTTCCCTCTGAAACAAAAACTCACCAGCCCCGGTCCTTGATGGCAGATTGTGGGACTCCGCTGGCACTATCAAACCAGCCCGAAGTTGGCACTGGTGCCAGCTTGGGTCTGGGAGGCATCCCCGCGATCGCTGGATTTTCAGGAGCCAGCCGCCACTCCGGGGCACAGGCCCCCAAACATAAACAACGGGCCTTTCCCTCTGAAACAAAACTCACCAGCCCCGGTCCTTGATGGCAGATTGTGGGACTCGCTGGCACTATCAAACCAGCCCGAGTTGGCACTGGTGCCAGCTTGGGTCTGGGAGGCATCCCGCGATCGCTGGATTTTCAGGAGCCAGCCGCCACCCTGGGGCACAGGCCCCCCAAACATAAACAACGGGCCTTTCCCTCTGAAACAAAACTCACCAGCCCCGGTCCTTGATGGCAGATTGTGGGACCTCGTTGGCACTATCAAACCAGCCCGAAGTTGGCACTGGTGCCAGCTTGGGTCTGGGAGGCATCCTGGCGATCGCTGGATTTTCAGGAGCCAGCCGCCACTCCGGGGCACATGGCCCCCAAACATAAACAACGGCCTTTCCTCTGAAACAAAAGTCACCAGCCCCGGTCCTTGATGGCAGATTGTGGGACCCGCTGGCACTATCAAACCAGCCCGAAGTTGGCACTGGTGCCAGCTTGGGTCTGGGAGGCATCCTGCGTGATCGCTGGATTTTCAGGAGCCAGCCGCCACCCGGGCACAGGCCCCCAAACATAAACAACGGCCTTTTCCTCTGAAACAAAAGTCACCAGCCCCGGTCCTTGATGGCAGATTGTGGGACTGCTGGCACTATCAAACCAGCCCGAAGTTGGCACTGGTGCCAGCTTGGGTCTGGGAGGCATCCCGCGATCGCTGGATTTTCAGGAGCCAGCCGCCACCGGGCACAGGCCCCCAAACATAAACAACGGGCCTTTCCCTCTGAAACAAAAGTCACCAGCCCCGGTCTTGATGGCAGATTGTGGGACTCCGTTGGCACTATCAAACCAGCCCGAAGTTGGCACTGGTGCCAGCTTGGGTCTGGGAGGCATCCCGCGTGATCGCTGGATTTTCAGGAGCCAGCCGCCACTCCGGGGCACAGGCCCCCAAACATAAAAACAACGGGCCTTTCCCTCTGAAACAAAACTCACCAGCCCCGGTCCTTGATGGCAGATTGTGGGACTCGCTGGCACTATCAAACCAGCCCGAAGTTGGCACTGGTGCCAGCTTGGGTCTGGGAGGCATCCCGCGTGACGCTGGATTTTCAGGAGCCAGCCGCCACTCCGGGCACAGGCCCCCAACATAAACAACGGGCCTTTCCCCTCTGAAACAAAAGTCACCAGCCCCGGTCCTTGATGGCAGATTGTGGGACCGTTGGCACTATCAAACCAGCCCGAGTTGGCACTGGTGCCAGCTTGGGTCTGGGAGGCATCCCGCGATCGCTGGATTTTCAGGAGCCAGCCGCCACCCGGGCACAGGCCCCCAAACATAAACAACGGGCCTTTCCCTCTGAAACAAAACTCACCAGCCCCGGTCCTTGATGGCAGATTGTGGGACTCGCTGGCACTATCAAACCAGCCCGAAGTTGGCACTGGTGCCAGCTTGGGTCTGGGAGGCATCCCGCGACGCTGGATTTTCAGGAGCCAGCCGCCACTCCGGCACAGGCCCCCAAACATAAACAACGGGCCTTTCCCTCTGAAACAAAAGTCACCAGCCCCGGTCCTGATGGCAGATTGTGGGACTCGCTGGCACTATCAAACCAGCCCGAAGTTGGCACTGGTGCCAGCTTGGGTCTGGGAGGCATCCCGCGATCGCTGGATTTTCAGGAGCCAGCCGCCACCGGGGCACAGGCCCCCAAACATAAACAACGGGCCTTTCCCTCTGAAACAAAACTCACCAGCCCCGGTCCTTGATGGCAGATTGTGGGACTCGCTGGCACTATCAAACCAGCCCGAAGTTGGCACTGGTGCCAGCTTGGGTCTGGGAGGCATCCCGCGATCGCTGGATTTTCAGGAGCCAGCCGCCACACCGGGCACAGGCCCCCAAACATAAACAACGGGCCTTTCCCTCTGAAACAAAACTCACCAGCCCCGGTCCTTGATGGCAGATTGTGGGACTCCGTTGGCACTATCAAACCAGCCCGAAGTTGGCACTGGTGCCAGCTTGGGTCTGGGAGGCATCCCGCGATCGCCGATTTTCAGGAGCCAGCCGCCACTGGGGCACAGGCCCCAAAAACATAAACAACGGGCCTTTCCCTCTGAAACAAAACTCACCAGCCCCGGTCCTTGATGGCAGATTGTGGGACCCGCTGGCACTATCAAACCAGCCCGAGTTGGCACTGGTGCCAGCTTGGGTCTGGGAGGCATCCCGCGTGATCGCGGATTTTCAGGAGCCAGCCGCCCACCGGGGCACAGGCCCCCAAACATAAACAACGGGCCTTTCCCTCTGAAACAAAACTCACCAGCCCCGGTCCTTGATGGCAGATTGTGGGACTCGCTGGCACTATCAAACCAGCCCCGAGTTGGCACTGGTGCCAGCTTGGGTCTGGGAGGCATCCCGCGATCGCTGGATTTTCAGGAGCCAGCCGCCACCCGGGCACAGGCCCCCAAACATAAACAACGGGCCTTCCCTCTGAAACAAAAGTCACCAGCCCCGGTCCTTGATGGCAGATTGTGGGACTCCGTTGGCACTATCAAACCAGCCCGAAGTTGGCACTGGTGCCAGCTTGGGTCTGGGAGGCATCCCCGTGATCGCTGGATTTTCAGGAGCCAGCCGCCACCCGGGCACAGGCCCCCAAACATAAACAACGGCCTTTCCCTCTGAAACAAAACTCACCAGCCCCGGTCCTTGATGGCAGATTGTGGGACTCCGCTGGCACTATCAAACCAGCCCGAAGTTGGCACTGGTGCCAGCTTGGGTCTGGGAGGCATCCCATGCGATCGCTGGATTTTCAGGAGCCAGCCGCGGCCACCCGGGGCACAGGCCCCCAAACATAAACAACGGGCCTTTCCCTCTGAAACAAAAACTCACCAGCCCCGGTCCTTGATGGCAGATTGTGGGACCCGCTGGCACTATCAAACCAGCCCGAAGTTGGCACTGGTGCCAGCTTGGGTCTGGGAGGCATCCTGCGATCGCTGGATTTTCAGGAGCCAGCCGCCACCCGGGCACAGGCCCCCAAACATAAACAACGGGCCTTTTCCTCTGAAACAAAACTCACCAGCCCCGGTCCTTGATGGCAGATTGTGGGACTCCGCTGGCACTATCAAACCAGCCCGAAGTTGGGCACTGGTGCCAGCTTGGGTCTGGGAGGCATCCCGCGCGATCGCTGGATTTTCAGGAGCCAGCCGCCACTCCGGGCCACAGGCCCCCAAACATAAACAACGGCCTTTCCCCTGAAAAACAAAACTCACCAGCCCCGGTCCTTGATGGCAGATTGTGGGACTCCGCTGGCACTATCAAACCAGCCCGAAGTTGGCACTGGTGCCAGCTTGGGTCTGGGAGGCATCCCGCGTGATCGCTGGATTTTCAGGAGCCAGCCGCCACCGGGCACAGGCCCCCAAACATAAACAACGGGCCTTTCCCTCTGAAACAAAAACTCACCAGCCCCCGTCCTTGATGGCAGATTGTGGGACTCCGCTGGCACTATCAAACCAGCCCGAAGTTGGCACTGGTGCCAGCTTGGGTCTGGGAGGCATCCTGCGTGATCGCTGGATTTTCAGGAGCCAGCCGGCCACCGGGCACACAGGCCCCAAACATAAACAACGGGCCTTTCCTCTGAAACAAAAGTCACCAGCCCCGGTCCTTGATGGCAGATTGTGGGACTCCGCTGGCACTATCAAACCAGCCCGAGTTGGCACTGGTGCCAGCTTGGGTCTGGGAGGCATCCCGCGATCGCTGGATTTTCAGGAGCCAGCCGGCCACCCGGGCACAGGCCCCCAAACATAAACAACGGGCCTTTCCTCTGAAACAAAAACTCACCAGCCCCGGTCCTTGATGGCAGATTGTGGGACTCCGTTGGCACTATCAAACCAGCCCGAAGTTGGCACTGGTGCCAGCTTGGGTCTGGGAGGCATCCTGGCGATCGCTGGATTTTCAGGAGCCAGCCTGGCCACCCGGGCACAGGCCCCCAAACATAAACAACGGGCCTTTCCTCTGAAACAAAAGTCACCAGCCCCGGTCCTTGATGGCAGATTGTGGGACTCCGTTGGCACTATCAAACCAGCCCGAAGTTGGCACTGGTGCCAGCTTGGGTCTGGGAGGCATCCCGCGTGATCGCTGGATTTTCAGGAGCCAGCCGGGCCACCCGGGCACAGGCCCCCAAACATAAACAACGGGCCTTTCCCTCTGAAACAAAACTCACCAGCCCCGGTCCTTGATGGCAGATTGTGGGACTCGCTGGCACTATCAAACCAGCCCGAGTTGGCACTGGTGCCAGCTTGGGTCTGGGAGGCATCCCTGGCGATCGCTGGATTTTCAGGAGCCAGCCGCCACCGGGCACAGGCCCCCAAACATAAACAACGGGCCTTTCCCTCTGAAACAAAACTCACCAGCCCCGGTCCTTGATGGCAGATTGTGGGACTCCGTTGGCACTATCAAACCAGCCCGAGTTGGCACTGGTGCCAGCTTGGGTCTGGGAGGCATCCTGCGCGATCGCTGGATTTTCAGGAGCCAGCCGCCACCCGGGGCACAGGCCCCCAAACATAAACAACGGGCCTTTCCTCTGAAACAAAACTCACCAGCCCCGGTCCTTGATGGCAGATTGTGGGACTCCGTTGGCACTATCAAACCAGCCCGAAGTTGGCACTGGTGCCAGCTTGGGTCTGGGAGGCATCCCATGCGATCGCTGGATTTTCAGGAGCCAGCCGCCACCCGGGCCACAGGCCCCCAAACATAAACAACGGCCTTTCCCTCTGAAACAAAACTCACCAGCCCCGGTCCTTGATGGCAGATTGTGGGACTCCGTTGGCACTATCAAACCAGCCCGAGTTGGCACTGGTGCCAGCTTGGGTCTGGGAGGCATCCCGTGATCGCGGATTTTCAGGAGCCAGCCGGCCACCCGGCACAGGCCCCCCAAACATAAACAACGGCCTTTCCCTCTGAAACAAAAGTCACCAGCCCCGGTCCTTGATGGCAGATTGTGGGACTCCGTTGGCACTATCAAACCAGCCCGAAGTTGGCACTGGTGCCAGCTTGGGTCTGGGAGGCATCCCGCGACGCTGGATTTTCAGGAGCCAGCCGCCACCCGGGCACAGGCCCCCAAACATAAACAACGGCCTTTCCCTCTGAAACAAAACTCACCAGCCCCGTCCTTGATGGCAGATTGTGGGACCCGCTGGCACTATCAAACCAGCCCGAAGTTGGCACTGGTGCCAGCTTGGGTCTGGGAGGCATCCTGCGTGATCGCTGGATTTTCAGGAGCCAGCCGCCACCGGGCACAGGCCCCCAAACATAAACAACGGGCCTTTCCCTCTGAAACAAAACTCACCAGCCCCGGTCCTTGATGGCAGATTGTGGGACTCCGTTGGCACTATCAAACCAGCCCGAGTTGGCACTGGTGCCAGCTTGGGTCTGGGAGGCATCCCGCGCGATCGCTGGATTTTCAGGAGCCAGCCGGGCCTCCGGGCACAGGCCCCCAAACATAAACAACGGGCCTTTCCCTCTGAAACAAAACTCACCAGCCCCGGTCCTTGATGGCAGATTGTGGGGACCCGTTGGCACTATCAAACCAGCCCCGAGTTGGCACTGGTGCCAGCTTGGGTCTGGGAGGCATCCTGCGTGATCGCTGGATTTTCAGGAGCCAGCCGCCACCGGGGCACAGGCCCCCAAACATAAAACAACGGGCCTTTCCCTCTGAAACAAAAGTCACCAGCCCCGGTCCTTGATGGCAGATTGTGGGACTCCGTTGGCACTATCAAACCAGCCCGAAGTTGGCACTGGTGCCAGCTTGGGTCTGGGAGGCATCCCTGCGATCGCTGGATTTTCAGGAGCCAGCCGCCACCCGGGCACAGGCCCCCAAACATAAACAACGGCCTTTCCTCTGAAACAAAACTCACCAGCCCCGGTCCTGATGGCAGATTGTGGGACTCCGCTGGCACTATCAAACCAGCCCGAAGTTGGCACTGGTGCCAGCTTGGGTCTGGGAGGCATCCCGCGATCGCTGGATTTTCAGGAGCCAGCCGCCACTCCGGGGCACAGGCCCCCAAACATAAACAACGGGCCTTTCCCTCTGAAACAAAAGTCACCAGCCCCGGTCCTTGATGGCAGATTGTGGGGACCGCTGGCACTATCAAACCAGCCCGAGTTGGCACTGGTGCCAGCTTGGGTCTGGGAGGCATCCTGCGCGATCGCTGGATTTTCAGGAGCCAGCCGCCACCCGGGCACAGGCCCCCAAACATAAACAACGGCCTTCCCTCTGAAACAAAACTCACCAGCCCCGGTCTTGATGGCAGATTGTGGGACCTCGCTGGCACTATCAAACCAGCCCGAGTTGGCACTGGTGCCAGCTTGGGTCTGGGAGGCATCCCATGCGATCGCTGGATTTTCAGGAGCCAGCCGCCACCCGGGGCACAGGCCCCCAAACATAAACAACGGGCCTTTCCCTCTGAAACAAAACTCACCAGCCCCGGTCCTTGATGGCAGATTGTGGGACCCGTTGGCACTATCAAACCAGCCCGAGTTGGCACTGGTGCCAGCTTGGGTCTGGGAGGCATCCCGCGATCGCTGGATTTTCAGGAGCCAGCCGCCACCCGGGGCACAGGCCCCCAAACATAAACAACGGGCCTTTCCCTCTGAAACAAAAAAACTCACCAGCCCCGGTCCTTGATGGCAGATTGTGGGACTCCGCTGGCACTATCAAACCAGCCCGAGTTGGCACTGGTGCCAGCTTGGGTCTGGGAGGCATCCTGGGCGATCGATCGGATTTTCAGGAGCCAGCCGCCACCTGGGGCACAGGCCCCCAAACATAAACAACGGGCCTTTCCTCTGAAACAAAAGTCACCAGCCCCGGTCCTTGATGGCAGATTGTGGGACCTGCTGGCACTATCAAACCAGCCCGAAGTTGGCACTGGTGCCAGCTTGGGTCTGGGAGGCATCCCGCGATCGCTGGATTTTCAGGAGCCAGCCGCCACCGGGGCACAGGCCCCCAAACATAAACAACGGGCCTTTCCTCTGAAACAAAACTCACCAGCCCCCGTCCTTGATGGCAGATTGTGGGACCTGCTGGCACTATCAAACCAGCCCGAGTTGGCACTGGTGCCAGCTTGGGTCTGGGAGGCATCCTGCGATCGCTGGATTTTCAGGAGCCAGCCGCCACTCCGGCCACAGGCCCCCAAAATAAACAACGGGCCTTTCCCTCTGAAAAAAAAAACTCACCAGCCCCGGTCCTTGATGGCAGATTGTGGGACTCCGCTGGCACTATCAAACCAGCCCGAGTTGGCACTGGTGCCAGCTTGGGTCTGGGAGGCATCCTGCGCGATCGCTGGATTTTCAGGAGCCAGCCGGCCACCCGGGGCACAGGCCCCCAAACATAAACAACGGGCCTTCCCTCTGAAACAAAAGTCACCAGCCCCCGGTCCTTGATGGCAGATTGTGGGACCTCCGTTGGCACTATCAAACCAGCCCGAGTTGGCACTGGTGCCAGCTTGGGTCTGGGAGGCATCCTGGCGTGATCGCTGGATTTTCAGGAGCCAGCTGGCCGCTCCGGGGTACAGGACCCCAAACATAAACAACGGGCCTTTCCCTCTGAAACAAAACTCACCAGCCCCGGTCCTTGATGGCAGATTGTGGGACCTCCGCTGGCACTATCAAACCAGCCCGAGTTGGCACTGGTGCCAGCTTGGGTCTGGGAGGCATCCCGCGATCGCTGGATTTTCAGGAGCCAGCCGCCACCTGGGCACATGGCCCCCAAACATAAACAACGGGCCTTTCCCTCTGAAACAAAACTCACCAGCCCCGGTCCTTGATGGCAGATTGTGGGACTCCGTTGGCACTATCAAACCAGCCCGAAGTTGGCACTGGTGCCAGCTTGGGTCTCAACGGGCCTTTCCCTCTGAAACAAAAGTCACCAGCCCCGTCCTTGATGGCAGATTGTGGGACCCGCTGGCACTATCAAACCAGCCCGAAGTTGGCACTGGTGCCAGCTTGGGTCTGGGAGGCATCCTGGCGTGACGCTGGATTTTCAGGAGCCAGCCGCCACCCGGCCACAGGCCCCCAAACATAAACAACGGGCCTTTCCTCTGAAACAAAACTCACCAGCCCCGGTCCTGATGGCAGATTGTGGGACTCCGTTGGCACTATCAAACCAGCCCGAAGTTGGCACTGGTGCCAGCTTGGGTCTGGGAGGCATCCCGCGTGATCGCTGGATTTTCAGGAGCCAGCCGCCACCGGGCCACAGGCCCCCAAACATAAACAACGGGCCTTTCCTCTGAAACAAAAAGTCACCAGCCCCCGGTCCTGATGGCAGATTGTGGGACTCCATTGGCACTATCAAACCAGCCCGAGTTGGCACTGGTGCCAGCTTGGGTCTGGGAGGCATCCTGCGATCGCTGGATTTTCAGGAGCCAGCCGCCACCGGGGGCACAGGCCCCAAACATAAACAACGGGCCTTTCCTCTGAAACAAAAAGTCACCAGCCCCGGTCCTTGATGGCAGATTGTGGGACTCCGCTGGCACTATCAAACCAGCCCGAAGTTGGCACTGGTGCCAGCTTGGGTCTGGGAGGCATCCCGCGATCGCGATTTTCAGGAGCCAGCCGCCACCCGGGCACAGGCCCCCAAACATAAACAACGGGCCTTTCCCTCTGAAACAAAACTCACCAGCCCCGGTCCTTGATGGCAGATTGTGGGACTCCGCTGGCACTATCAAAAACCAGCCCGAAGTTGGCACTGGTGCCAGCTTGGGTCTGGGAGGCATCCCGCGATCGCTGGATTTTCAGGAGCCAGCCGCCACCCGGCCACAGGCCCCAAACATAAACAACGGGCCTTTCCCTCTGAAACAAAAGTCACCAGCCCCGGTCCTTGATGGCAGATTGTGGGACTCCGCTGGCACTATCAAACCAGCCCGAAGTTGGCACTGGTGCCAGCTTGGGTCTGGGAGGCATCCTGCGATCGCTGGATTTTCAGGAGCCAGCCGCCACCCGGGCACAGGCCCCCAAACATAAACAACGGCCTTTCCCTCTGAAACAAAAGTCACCAGCCCCGGTCCTTGATGGCAGATTGTGGGACTCCGCTGGCACTATCAAACCAGCCCGAAGTTGGCACTGGTGCCAGCTTGGGTCTGGGAGGCATCCCATGATCGCGATTTTCAGGAGCCAGCCGCCACCGGGGCACAGGCCCCCAAACATAAACAACGGGCCTTTCCCTCTGAAACAAAAGTCACCAGCCCCGGTCCTTGATGGCAGATTGTGGGACTCCGCTGGCACTATCAAACCAGCCCGAAGTTGGCACTGGTGCCAGCTTGGGTCTGGGAGGCATCCCGCATGATCGCTGGATTTTCAGGAGCCAGCCGCCACTCCGGGCACAGGCCCCCAAACATAAACAACGGGCCTTTCCCTCTGAAACAAAACTCACCAGCCCCGTCCTTGATGGCAGATTGTGGGACCCGCTGGCACTATCAAACCAGCCCGAAGCTGGCACTGGTGCCAGCTTGGGTCTGGGAGGCATCCTGCGTGACGCTGATTTTCAGGAGCCAGCCGCCACTCCGGGCACAGGCCCCCAAACATAAACAACGGGCCTTTCCCTCTGAAACAAAAGTCACCAGCCCCGGTCCTTGATGGCAGATTGTGGGACTCGCTGGCACTATCAAACCAGCCCGAAGTTGGCACTGGTGCCAGCTTGGGTCTGGGAGGCATCCCGCGATCGCTGGATTTTCAGGAGCCAGCCGCCACCCGCACAGGCCCCCAAACATAAACAACGGCCTTTCCCTCTGAAACAAAAGTCACCAGCCCCGTCCTGATGGCAGATTGTGGGACTCGCTGGCACTATCAAACCAGCCCGAAGTTGGCACTGGTGCCAGCTTGGGTCTGGGAGGCATCCCGCGTGATCGCTGGATTTTCAGGAGCCAGCCGCCACCCGGGGCACAGGCCCCCAAACATAAACAACGGGCCTTTCCTCTGAAACAAAAGTCACCAGCCCCGGGTCCTTGATGGCAGATTGTGGGACTCCGCTGGCACTATCAAACCAGCCCGAAGTTGGCACTGGTGCCAGCTTGGGTCTGGGAGGCATCCCGCGACGCTGGATTTTCAGGAGCCAGCCGCCACCCGGGCACATGGCCCCCAAACATAAACAACGGCCTTTCCTCTGAAACAAAAGTCACCAGCCCCGGTCCTTGATGGCAGATTGTGGGACTCCATTGGCACTATCAAACCAGCCCGAAGTTGGCACTGGTGCCAGCTTGGGTCTGGGAGGCATCCCGCGTGACGCTGGATTTTCAGGAGCCAGCCGCCACTCCGGGCACAGGCCCCCAAACATAAACAACGGGCCTTTCCCTCTGAAACAAAAACTCACCAGCCCCGGTCCTTGATGGCAGATTGTGGGACTCGTTGGCACTATCAAACCAGCCCGAGTTGGCACTGGTGCCAGCTTGGGTCTGGGAGGCATCCTGATGATCGGGATTTTCAGGAGCCAGCCGCCACTCCGGGCACAGGCCCCCAAACATAAACAACGGGCCTTTCCCTCTGAAACAAAAACTCACCAGCCCCGGTCCTGATGGCAGATTGTGGGACACCGCTGGCACTATCAAACCAGCCCGAGTTGGCACTGGTGCCAGCTTGGGTCTGGGAGGCATCCTGGTGATCGCTGGATTTTCAGGAGCCAGCCGCCACTCCGGCACAGGCCCCCAAACATAAACAACGGCCTTTCCTCTGAAACAAAACTCACCAGCCCCGGTCCTGATGGCAGATTGTGGGACCCGTTGGCACTATCAAACCAGCCCGAGTTGGCACTGGTGCCAGCTTGGGTCTGGGAGGCATCCCATGCGATCGCGGATTTTCAGGAGCCAGCCGCCACCTGGGCCATGGCCCCCAAACATAAACAACGGCCTTTCCTCTGAAACAAAACTCACCAGCCCCGGTCCTTGGTGGCAGATTGTGGGACCCGTTGGCACTTATCAAACCAGCCCGAGTTGGCACTGGTGCCAGCTTGGGTCTGGGAGGCATCCTGCGCATCGCGGATTTTCAGGAGCCAGCCGCCACTCCGGCCACAGGCCCCCAAACATAAACAACGGGCCTTTCCTCTGAAACAAAACTCACCAGCCCCGGTCCTTGGTGGCAGATTGTGGGACCTCGCTGGCACTATCAAACCAGCCCGAAGTTGGCACTGGTGCCAGCTTGGGTCTGGGAGGCATCCCGCGTATCGCTGGATTTTCAGGAGCCAGCCGCCACCCGGCCACAGGCCCCCAAACATAAACAACGGGCCTTTCCCTCTGAAACAAAACTCACCAGCCCCGGTCCTTGATGGCAGATTGTGGGACTCCGTTGGCACTATCAAACCAGCCCGAAGTTGGCACTGGTGCCAGCTTGGGTCTGGGAGGCATCCTGCGCATCGCTGGATTTTCAGGAGCCAGCCGCCACCCTGGGCACAGGCCCCCAAACATAAACAACGGGCCTTTCCTCTGAAACAAAAGTCACCAGCCCCGGTCCTGATGGCAGATTGTGGGACTCCGTTGGCACTATCAAACCAGCCCGAAGCTGGCACTGGTGCCAGCTTGGGTCTGGGAGGCATCCTGGCGATCGCGGATTTTCAGGAGCCAGCCAGGCCACCCGGGCACAGGCCCCCAAACATAAACAACGGGCCTTTCCCTCTGAAACAAAACTCACCAGCCCCGGTCCTTGATGGCAGATTGTGGGACCGCTGGCACTATCAAACCAGCCCGAGTTGGCACTGGTGCCAGCTTGGGTCTGGGAGGCATCCCGCGATCGCGATTTTCAGGAGCCAGCCGCCACCCGGGCACAGGCCCCCAAACATAAACAACGGGCCTTTCCCTCTGAAACAAAACTCACCAGCCCCGGTCCTGATGGCAGATTGTGGGACTCGCTGGCACTATCAAACCAGCCCGAGTTGGCACTGGTGCCAGCTTGGGTCTGGGAGGCATCCTGGCGATCGGGGATTTTCAGGAGCCAGCCGCCACTCCGGCACAGGCCCCCAAACATAAACAACGGGCCTTTCCTCTGAAACAAAAAGTCACCAGCCCCGGTCCTTGATGGCAGATTGTGGGACTCCGTTGGCACTATCAAACCAGCCCGAAGTTGGCACTGGTGCCAGCTTGGGTCTGGGAGGCATCCTGAGCGATCGCTGGATTTTCAGGAGCCAGCCGCCACGGGGCACAGGCCCCCAAACATAAACAACGGCCTTTCCCTCTGAAACAAAACTCACCAGCCCCGGTCCTTGATGGCAGATTGTGGGACTCCGCTGGCACTATCAAACCAGCCCGAGTTGGCACTGGTGCCAGCTTGGGTCTGGGAGGCATCCTGCGATCGCTGGATTTTCAGGAGCCAGCCGCCACCAGGCACAGGCCCCCAAACATAAACAACGGGCCTTTCCTCTGAAACAAAACTCACCAGCCCCGGTCCTTGATGGCAGATTGTGGGACCCGCTGGCACTATCAAACCAGCCCGAGTTGGCACTGGTGCCAGCTTGGGTCTGGGAGGCATCCCGCGTGATCGCTGGATTTTCAGGAGCCAGCCGGGCCACCGGGCCACAGGCCCCCAAACATAAACAACGGGCCTTTCCTCTGAAACAAAACTCACCAGCCCCGGTCCTGATGGCAGATTGTGGGACCCGTTGGCACTATCAAACCAGCCCGAAGTTGGCACTGGTGCCAGCTTGGGTCTGGGAGGCATCCCTGCGATCGCTGGATTTTCAGGAGCCAGCCGCCACTCCGGGCACAGGCCCCCAAACATAAACAACGGGCCTTTCCCTCTGAAACAAAACTCACCAGCCCCGGTCCTGATGGCAGATTGTGGGACTCCGCTGGCACTATCAAACCAGCCCGAAGTTGGCACTGGTGCCAGCTTGGGTCTGGGAGGCATCCCATGGCGATCGCTGGATTTTCAGGAGCCAGCCGCCACCCGGCCACAGGCCCCCAAACATAAACAACGGGCCTTTCCCTCTGAAACAAAACTCACCAGCCCCGGTCCTTGATGGCAGATTGTGGGACCCGCTGGCACTATCAAACCAGCCCGAAGTTGGCACTGGTGCCAGCTTGGGTCTGGGAGGCATCCCGCGACGCTGGATTTTCAGGAGCCAGCCGCCACCCGGGCACAGGCCCCCAAACATAAACAACGGGCCTTTCCCTCTGAAACAAAAGTCACCAGCCCCGGTCCTTGATGGCAGATTGTGGGACCCGTTGGCACTATCAAACCAGCCCGAGTTGGCACTGGTGCCAGCTTGGGTCTGGGAGGCATCCCTGTGATCGCTGGATTTTCAGGAGCCAGCCGCCACCCGGGCACAGGCCCCCAAACATAAACAACGGGCCTTTCCCTCTGAAACAAAACTCACCAGCCCCGGTCCTTGATGGCAGATTGTGGGACTCCGTTGGCACTATCAAACCAGCCCGAGTTGGCACTGGTGCCAGCTTGGGTCTGGGAGGCATCCCGCGATCGCTGGATTTTCAGGAGCCAGCCGCCACCGGGGCACAGGCCCCCAAACATAAACAACGGGCCTTTCCCTCTGAAACAAAAGTCACCAGCCCCGGTCCTTGATGGCAGATTGTGGGACTCCGTTGGCACTATCAAACCAGCCCGAGTTGGCACTGGTGCCAGCTTGGGTCTGGGAGGCATCCTGCGTGACGCTGGATTTTCAGGAGCCAGCCGGGCCACCCGGCCACAGGCCCCCAAACATAAACAACGGGCCTTTCCTCTGAAACAAAAGTCACCAGCCCCGGTCCTTGATGGCAGATTGTGGGACCTCGCTGGCACTATCAAACCAGCCCGAAGTTGGCACTGGTGCCAGCTTGGGTCTGGGAGGCATCCTGCGATCGCTGTTCCTCTGAAACAAAAACTCACCAGCCCCGGTCCTTGATGGCAGATTGTGGGACCTGTTGGCACTATCAAACCAGCCCGAAGTTGGCACTGGTGCCAGCTTGGGTCTGGGAGGCATCCCGCGATCGCTGGATTTTCAGGAGCCAGCCGCCACCCGGGCATGGCCCCCAAACATAAACAACGGGCCTTTTCCCTCTGAAACAAAAGTCACCAGCCCCGGTCCTTGATGGCAGATTGTGGGACTCCGTTGGCACTATCAAACCAGCCCGAAGTTGGCACTGGTGCCAGCTTGGGTCTGGGAGGCATCCTATGACGCTGGATTTTCAGGAGCCAGCCGCCCACCGGGCCACAGGCCCCCAAACATAAACAACGGGCCTTCCCTCTGAAACAAAACTCACCAGCCCCGGTCCTTGATGGCAGATTGTGGGACTCCGCTGGCACTATCAAACCAGCCCGAGTTGGCACTGGTGCCAGCTTGGGTCTGGGAGGCATCCCGTGATCGCTGGATTTTCAGGAGCCAGCCGCCACCGGGCACAGGCCCCCAAACATAAACAACGGGCCTTTCCCTCTGAAACAAAACTCACCAGCCCCGGTCCTGATGGCAGATTGTGGGACTCGCTGGCACTATCAAACCAGCCCCGAGTTGGCACTGGTGCCAGCTTGGGTCTGGGAGGCATCCCCTGCGATCGATTGTGGGATTTTCAGGAGCCAGCCGCCACTGGTGGGCACAGGCCCCCAAACATAAACAACGGGCCTTTCCCTCTGAAACAAAACTCACCAGCCCCAGGTCCTTGATGGCAGATTGTGGGACCTCGCTGGCACTATCAAACCAGCCCGAGTTGGCACTGGTGCCAGCTTGGGTCTGGGAGGCATCCTGCGATCGCGCGGATTTTCAGGAGCCAGCCGCCACCGGGCACAGGCCCCCAAACATAAACAAACGGCCTTTCCCTCTGAAACAAAAGTCACCAGCCCCGGTCCTTGATGGCAGATTGTGGGACTCGCTGGCACTATCAAAACCAGCCCGAAGTTGGCACTGGTGCCAGCTTGGGTCTGGGAGGCATCCCGCGTGATCGCTGGATTTTCAGGAGCCAGCCGCCACCGGGCACAGGCCCCCAAACATAAACAACGGGCCTTTCCTCTGAAACAAAAGTCACCAGCCCCGGTCCTTGATGGCAGATTGTGGGGACTCGCTGGCACTATCAAACCAGCCCGAAGTTGGCACTGGTGCCAGCTTGGGTCTGGGAGGCATCCCGCGTGACGCTGGATTTTCAGGAGCCAGCGGGCCACCCGGGCACAGGCCCCCAAACATAAACAACGGGCCTTTCCCTCTGAAACAAAACTCACCAGCCCCGGTCCTTGATGGCAGATTGTGGGACCTCGCTGGCACTATCAAACCAGCCCGAAGTTGGCACTGGTGCCAGCTTGGGTCTGGGAGGCATCCCATGCGATCGCTGGATTTTCAGGAGCCAGCCGCCACCCGGCACAGGCCCCCAAACATAAACAACGGCCTTTCCCTCTGAAACAAAACTCACCAGCCCCGGTCCTGATGGCAGATTGTGGGACTCGCTGGCACTATCAAACCAGCCCGAGTTGGCACTGGTGCCAGCTTGGGTCTGGGAGGCATCCCCGCGATCGCTGGATTTTCAGGAGCCAGCCGCCACCCGGGCACAGGCCCCCAAACATAAACAACGGGCCTTTCCCTCTGAAACAAAAGTCACCAGCCCCGGTCCTTGATGGCAGATTGTGGGACCCGCTGGCACTATCAAACCAGCCCGAAGTTGGCACTGGTGCCAGCTTGGGTCTGGGAGGCATCCCGCGTGATCGCTGGATTTTCAGGAGCCAGCCGCCACCCCCGGGCACAGGCCCCCAAACATAAACAACGGGCCTTTCCCTCTGAAACAAAACTCACCAGCCCCGGTCCTGATGGCAGATTGTGGGACTCCGCTGGCACTATCAAACCAGCCCGAAGTTGGCACTGGTGCCAGCTTGGGTCTGGGAGGCATCCCGCGTGATCGCTGGATTTTCAGGAGCCAGCCGCCACCCGGGCACATGGCCCCCAAACATAAACAACGGCCTTTCCCTCTGAAACAAAACTCACCAGCCCCGGTCCTTGATGGCAGATTGTGGGACCCGCTGGCACTATCAAACCAGCCCGAAGTTGGCACTGGTGCCAGCTTGGGTCTGGGAGGCATCCCGCGATCGCTGGATTTTCAGGAGCCAGCCGCCACCGGGCCACAGGCCCCCAAACATAAACAACGGGCCTTTCCCTCTGAAACAAAACTCACCAGCCCCGGTCCTTGATGGCAGATTGTGGGACTCGCTGGCACTATCAAACCAGCCCGAAGTTGGCACTGGTGCCAGCTTGGGTCTGGGAGGCATCCCCGCGATCGCTGGATTTTCAGGAGCCAGCCGCCACCCCGGGCACAGGCCCCCAAACATAAACAACGGCCTTTCCCTCTGAAACAAAAACTCACCAGCCCCGGTCCTTGATGGCAGATTGTGGGACTCCTGGCACTATCAAACCAGCCCGAAGTTGGCACTGGTGCCAGCTTGGGTCTGGGAGGCATCCTGGCGATCGCTGGATTTTCAGGAGCCAGCCGCCACACCGGGGCACAGGCCCCCAAACATAAACAACGGGCTTTCCCTCTGAAACAAAACTCACCAGCCCCGGTCCTTGATGGCAGATTGTGGGACCTGCTGGCACTATCAAACCAGCCCGAAGTTGGCACTGGTGCCAGCTTGGGTCTGGGAGGCATCCCGCGATCGCTGGATTTTCAGGAGCCAGCCGCCACCCGGCCACAGGCCCCCAAACATAAACAACGGGCCTTTCCCTCTGAAACAAAACTCACCAGCCCCGGTCCTGATGGCAGATTGTGGGACCTCGCTGGCACTATCACCAGCCCGAAGTTGGCACTGGTGCCAGCTTGGGTCTGGGAGGCATCCCGCGATCGCTGGATTTTCAGGAGCCAGCCGCCACCCGGGCACAGGCCCCCAAACATAAACAACGGGCCTTTCCCTCTGAAACAAAACTCACCAGCCCCGTCCTTGATGGCAGATTGTGGGACTCCGTTGGCACTATCAAACCAGCCCGAAGTTGGCACTGGTGCCAGCTTGGGTCTGGGAGGCATCCCGCGATCGCTGGATTTTCAGGAGCCAGCCGCCACCGGGGCACAGGCCCCCAAACATAAACAACGGGCCTTTCCCTCTGAAACAAAACTCACCAGCCCCGGTCCTTGATGGCAGATTGTGGGACCTCGCTGGCACTATCAAACCAGCCCGAAGTTGGCACTGGTGCCAGCTTGGGTCTGGGAGGCATCCCGCGATCGCGGATTTTCAGGAGCCAGCCGCCACCCGGGCACAGGCCCCCAAACATAAACAACGGCCTTTCCCCTCTGAAACAAAAACTCACCAGCCCCGGTCCTGATGGCAGATTGTGGGACTCGCTGGCACTATCAAACCAGCCCGAAGTTGGCACTGGTGCCAGCTTGGGTCTGGGAGGCATCCCGCGCATCGCTGGATTTTCAGGAGCCAGCCGCCACCCGGGCACAGGCCCCCAAACATAAACAACGGGCCTTTCCTCTGAAACAAAACTCACCAGCCCCGGTCCTGATGGCAGATTGTGGGACTCGCTGGCACTATCAAACCAGCCCGAAGTTGGCACTGGTGCCAGCTTGGGTCTGGGAGGCATCCTGGGCGTATCGCTGGATTTTCAGGAGCCAGCCGCCACCCGGCCACAGGCCCCCAAACATAAACAACGGGCCTTTCCCTCTGAAACAAAAACTCACCAGCCCCCGTCCTTGATGGCAGATTGTGGGACTCGCTGGCACTATCAAACCAGCCCGAAGTTGGCACTGGTGCCAGCTTGGGTCTGGGAGGCATCCCGCGATCGCTGGATTTTCAGGAGCCAGCCGCCACCCGGGCACAGGCCCCCAAACATAAACAACGGGCCTTCCCTCTGAAACAAAAACTCACCAGCCCCGGTCCTTGATGGCAGATTGTGGGACTCCGCTGGCACTATCAAACCAGCCCGAAGTTGGCACTGGTGCCAGCTTGGGTCTGGGAGGCATCCGCGATCGCTGGATTTTCAGGAGCCAGCCGCCACCGGGGCACAGGCCCCCAAACATAAACAACGGGCCTTTCCCTCTGAAACAAAAGTCACCAGCCCCGGTCCTTGATGGCAGATTGTGGGACTCCGCTGGCACTATCAAACCAGCCCGAAGTTGGCACTGGTGCCAGCTTGGGTCTGGGAGGCATCCCGCGATCGCTGGATTTTCAGGAGCCAGCCGCCACCGGGGGCACAGGCCCCCAAACATAAACAACGGCCTTTCCCTCTGAAACAAAACTCACCAGCCCCGGTCCTTGATGGCAGATTGTGGGACCCGCTGGCACTATCAAACCAGCCCGAAGTTGGCACTGGTGCCAGCTTGGGTCTGGGAGGCATCCTGGCGTGATCGCTGGATTTTCAGGAGCCAGCCGCCACCCGGGCACATGGCCCCCAAACATAAACAACGGGCCTTTCCCTCTGAAACAAAAAACTCACCAGCCCCGGTCCTTGATGGCAGATTGTGGGACTCCGTTGGCACTATCAAACCAGCCCGAGTTGGCACTGGTGCCAGCTTGGGTCTGGGAGGCATCCCGCGATCGCTGGATTTTCAGGAGCCAGCCGCCACCCGGCCTATGGCCCCCAAACATAAACAACGGGCCTTTCCCTCTGAAACAAAACTCACCAGCCCCGGTCCTTGATGGCAGATTGTGGGACTCCGCTGGCACTATCAAACCAGCCCGAAGTTGGCACTGGTGCCAGCTTGGGTCTGGGAGGCATCCCGCGATCGCTGGATTTTCAGGAGCCAGCCGCCACCCGGGGCACAGGCCCCCAAACATAAACAACGGGCCTTTCCTCTGAAACAAAAACTCACCAGCCCCGGTCCTGATGGCAGATTGTGGGGACCGCTGGCACTATCAAACCAGCCCGAAGTTGGCACTGGTGCCAGCTTGGGTCTGGGAGGCATCCCGCGATCGCTGGATTTTCAGGAGCCAGCCGCCACCCGGCCACAGGCCCCCAAACATAAACAAACGGCCTTCCCTCTGAAACAAAACTCACCAGCCCCGGTCCTTGATGGCAGATTGTGGGGACTCGCTGGCACTATCAAACCAGCCCGAAGTTGGCACTGGTGCCAGCTTGGGTCTGGGAGGCATCCCGCGATCGCTGGATTTTCAGGAGCCAGCCGGGCCACCGGGGCACAGGCCCCCAAACATAAACAACGGGCCTTTCCCTCTGAAACAAAACTCACCAGCCCCGGTCCTTGATGGCAGATTGTGGGACCCGCTGGCACTATCAAACCAGCCCGAAGTTGGCACTGGTGCCAGCTTGGGTCTGGGAGGCATCCCGCGATCGCTGGATTTTCAGGAGCCAGCCGCCACCGGGCACAGGCCCCCAAACATAAACAACGGGCCTTTCCCTCTGAAACAAAACTCACCAGCCCCGGTCCTGATGGCAGATTGTGGGACTCCGTTGGCACTATCAAACCAGCCCGAAGTTGGCACTGGTGCCAGCTTGGGTCTGGGAGGCATCCTGGCGTGATCGCTGGATTTTCAGGAGCCAGCCGCCACTCCGGCCACAGGCCCCCAAACATAAACAACGGGCCTTTCCTCTGAAACAAAACTCACCAGCCCCGGTCCTTGATGGCAGATTGTGGGACTCCGCTGGCACTATCAAACCAGCCCGAAGTTGGCACTGGTGCCAGCTTGGGTCTGGGAGGCATCCCGCGATCGCTGGATTTTCAGGAGCCAGCCGCCACCCGGGGCACAGGCCCCCAAACATAAACAACAACGGCCTTTCCCTCTGAAACAAAAAACTCACCAGCCCCGGTCCTTGATGGCAGATTGTGGGACCCGCTGGCACTATCAAACCAGCCCCCGAAGTTGGCACTGGTGCCAGCTTGGGTCTGGGAGGCATCCTGCGTGATCGCTGGATTTTCAGGAGCCAGCCGGCCACTCCGGCCACAGGCCCCCAAACATAAACAACGGCCTTTCCCTCTGAAACAAAAACTCACCAGCCCCGGTCCTTGATGGCAGATTGTGGGACTCCGCTGGCACTATCAAACCAGCCCGAAGTTGGCACTGGTGCCAGCTTGGGTCTGGGAGGCATCCTGCGTGATCGCTGGATTTTCAGGAGCCAGCCGCCACCGGCCACAGGCCCCCAAACATAAACAACGGGCCTTTCCTCTGAAACAAAACTCACCAGCCCCGGTCCTTGATGGCAGATTGTGGGACCTCGCTGGCACTATCAAACCAGCCCGAGTTGGCACTGGTGCCAGCTTGGGTCTGGGAGGCATCCCGCGATCGCTGGATTTTCAGGAGCCAGCCGCCACCCGGCCACAGGCCCCCAAACATAAACAACGGGCCTTTCCCTCTGAAACAAAACTCACCAGCCCCGGTCCTTGATGGCAGATTGTGGGACTCCGCTGGCACTATCAAACCAGCCCGAAGTTGGCACTGGTGCCAGCTTGGGTCTGGGAGGCATCCTGGCGTGATCGCTGGATTTTCAGGAGCCAGCCGGGCCACCCGGGGCACAGGCCCCCAAACATAAACAACGGCCTTCCCTCTGAAACAAAACTCACCAGCCCCGGTCCTTGATGGCAGATTGTGGGACTCGCTGGCACCATCAAACCAGCCCGAAGTTGGCACTGGTGCCAGCTTGGGTCTGGGAGGCATCCCGCGTGATCGCTGATTTTCAGGAGCCAGCCGGCCACTCCGCACAGGCCCCCAAACATAAAACAACGGGCCTTTCCCTCTGAAACAAAACTCACCAGCCCCGTCCTTGATGGCAGATTGTGGGACTCCGCTGGCACTATCAAACCAGCCCGAGTTGGCACTGGTGCCAGCTTGGGTCTGGGAGGCATCCCTGCGATCGCTGGATTTTCAGGAGCCAGCCGGGCCACCCGGGCATGGCCCCCAAACATAAACAACGGGCCTTCCCTCTGAAACAAAACTCACCAGCCCCGGTCCTTGATGGCAGATTGTGGGACCTCGCTGGCACTATCAAACCAGCCCGAGTTGGCACTGGTCTGGGAGGCATCCTGCGCGATCGATTGGATTTTCAGGAGCCAGCCGCCACCGGGCACAGGCCCCCAAACATAAACAACGGCCTTTCCTCTGAAACAAAACTCACCAGCCCCGGTCCTTGATGGCAGATTGTGGGACCTCGCTGGCACTATCAAACCAGCCCGAAGTTGGCACTGGTGCCAGCTTGGGTCTGGGAGGCATCCTGCGTGATCGCTGGATTTTCAGGAGCCAGCCGGCCACTCTGGGCCAGGGCCCCAAACATAAACAACGGGCCTTTTCCTCTGAAACAAAAAACTCACCAGCCCCGGTCCTTGATGGCAGATTGTGGGACTCCGCTGGCACTATCAAACCAGCCCGAAGTTGGCACTGGTGCCAGCTTGGGTCTGGGAGGCATCCTGCGTGACGCTGGATTTTCAGGAGCCAGCCGGCCACCTGGGGCACAGGCCCCCAAACATAAACAACGGGCCTTTCCTCTGAAACAAAACTCACCAGCCCCGTCCTGATGGCAGATTGTGGGACCTCCGCTGGCACCATCAAACCAGTGATACAGGAGGCCTCCCAGACCCAAGCTGGCACCAGAGCCAACTCGGGCTGGTTTGATAGTGCCAAGGGAGTCCCACCTGCCATCAAGGACCGGGCTGGTGAGTTTTTGTTTCAGAGGGAAAGGCCCGTTGTTTATGTTTGGGGCCATAGGCCCGAGTCGGCTGGCTCCTGAAAATCCGCGACATGCAGGATGCCCCCAGACCCAAGCTGGCACCAGTGCCAACTCGGGCTGGTTTGATAGTGCCAACGGAGTCCCACAATCTGCCATCAAGGACCGGGGCTGCGACTTTTGTTTCAGAGGGAAAGGCCCGTTGTTTATGTTTGGGGCATAGGCCCCGGAGTACGGCTGGCTCCTGAAAATCGCTGATACGCAGAATGCCTCCCAGACCAAGCTGGCACCAGTGCCAACTCGGGCTGGTTTGATAGTGCCAACGGAGTCCCACAGTCCGCCATCAAGTGACCGGGGCTGGTGAGTTTTGTTTCAGAGGAAAAGGCCCGCTGTTTATGTTTGGGGGCCTCAGCCCGGAGTGGCCGGGTGGCTCCTGAAAATCGGCGAGCACGCTAGGATGCCTCCCAGACCCAAGCTGGCCCCATTGCCAACCCCGCTGATTGATAGAGCCAACGGAGTCCCACAATCTGGGCCATCAAGGTCGGGGTCTGGGGACTTTTGTTTCAGAGGAAAGGCCCGTTGTTTATGTCTTGGGGCCATAGGCCCGGAGTGGCCGGCTGGTCCTGAAAATCCAGCGGATAACGCAGGATGCCCAGACTAAGTTGGCACCAGTGCCAACTGGCTGGTTTGATAGTGCCAAGGGAGTCCCACAATCTGCCATCAAGGACCGGGCTGTGAGTTTTGTTTGTGAGGGAAAGGCCTCGTTGTTTATGTCTGGGGGCCTGTGCCCGGAGGGTCGGTCGGTTGGCAACCCGAAAACTGGCTGAGCACGTTTTGCGAGGGATGCTGCTCCCAGACCCAAGCTGGCACCAGTGCCAACTCGGGTCCTGCTTGTTGATAGTGCCAACGGAGTCCTACAATCTGCCACCAAGGACCGGGGCTGGTGAGTTTTGTTTCAGAGGGAAAGGCCCGTTGTTTTGTTTGGGGCCTGTGCCCCGGAGGCCGGCTGGCTCCTGAAAAATCACGACACGCAGGATGCCTTCCCAGATCCAAGCTGGCACCAGTGCCATCTCGGGCTGGTTTTGCGCCAACGGTGTCCCACACCCGCCATCAAGGACCGGGCTATGGAGTTTTTGTTTCAGAGGGAAAGGCCGGTTGTTTATGTTTGGGGCCATAGGCCCCGAGTATCGGGCTGGCACCTGAAAATCCGCTGATATGTGGATGCCTCCCAGACCCAAGCTGGCACCAGTGCCAACCTCGGGCTGGTTTGATGGTGCCAACGGAGCCCCACAATCTGCCACCAAGGAGCGGGGCTGGTGAGTTTTGTTTCAGAGGGAAAGGCCTGTTGTTTATGTTTAGGCCTGTGCCCCGGAGCGGGCCGGCTGGCTCCTGAAAATCGGGCGACACGCAGGGATGCCTCCCAGACCCTGCTGGCACCAGTGCCAACACGGGCTGGTTTGATAATGCCAACGGAGTCCCACAATCTGCCATCAAGGACCGGGCTGGTGGAGTTTTGTTTCAGAGGGAAAGGCCTGCTGTTTATGTTTGGGGCCCCAGCCCGAGTGGCCGTGGGCTGGTCCTGAAAATCGGCGATACGCGAGGATGCCTTCCCAGACCCAAGCTGGCACCAGTGCCAACTCAGGCTGGTTTGATAGTGCCAACGGAGTCCCACAATCTGCCACCAAGGACCGGGGCTGGTGAGTTTTGTTTCAGAGGAAAGGCCCGCTTGTTTATGTTTGGGGGCCTGTGCCCGGAGTGGCCGGCTGGCTCCCTGAAAAATCCGCGAGCACGCAGGGATGCCTGCTAGACCTGCTGGCACCAGTGCCAACTCGGGCTGGTTTGATAGTGCCAACGGTGTCCCACAATCTGGCCATCAAGGACCGGGTCTGGTGAGTTTTGTTTCAGAGGGAAAAGGCCCGTTGTTTATGTTTGGGGCCTGTATCGCAGTGGCCGGGCTGGTCCTGAAAAATCGGGCGATACGCAGGATGCCTCTCCTAGACCTGGGCTGGCACCAGTGCAAACTCGGGCTGAGTTTGATAGTGCCAACGGAGTCCCTCATTCTGCCACAAAGTCCCGGGTCTGGTGACTTTTGTTTCTGAGGGAAAGGCCCGTTGTTTTGTTTGGGGTCCATAGGCGGGAGTGGCCGGCTGGCTCCTGAAAATCCGCGACACGCAGGATGCCTCCCCAGATCAAAGCTGGCACCAGTGCCAACTCGGCTGGTTTTGATAGTGCCAACGGAGTCCCACAATCTGCCATCAAGGACCAGGGCTGGTGAGTTTTGTTTCAGAGGAAAGGACTGTTGTTTATATTTGGGGGCCATAGCCCCTCGCGGGCCGGGCTGGCTCCTGAAAACGGGCGACACGCAGGATGCCTCCCAGACCTCGAAGCTGGAAAACCAGTGCCAACTCGGGGCTGGGTTTGATAGTGCCAACGGAGTCCCACAATCTGCCACCAAGGACCGGGGCTGGTGAGTTTTGTTTCAGAGGGAAAGGCCTGTTGTTTATGTTTAAATAGGCCCGAGGGCCGGCTGGCTCCTGAAAACCGCCATATCAGCAGGATGCCCTCCAGACCAAGCTGGCACCAGTGCCAACCGGGCTGGTTTGATAGTGCCAACGGAGTCCCAAAATCTGCCACCAAGGACCGGGGATGGTGAGTTTTTGTTTCAGAGGAAAGGCCCGTTGTTTATGTTTGGGGCCTGTAGCTCCCGAGCGGGTCGGGCTGGTTCCTGAAAATCGGCGATACGGTGGATGCCTCCCAGACCCAAGCTGGCTCCAGTGCCAACTCGGCTGGTTTATAGTGCCAGCGGAGTCCAACACAATCTGCCATCAAGCGAGGGGGCTGGTGACTTTTTGTTTCAGTGAAAGGCCTTGTTGTTTATATTTGGGGGCCTGTGCCCCGGAGCGGCCGGCTGGTTCCTGAAAACGGGCGATACGCAGGATGCCTCCCAGACCCAAGCTGGCACCAGAGCCAACTCAGGCTGGTTTGATAGCAAGTGCCAACGGAGTCCCACAATCAGCCACCAAGGAGCGGGCTGGTGAGTTTTGTTTCAGAGGGAAAGGCCCGTTGTTTATGTTTGGGGCATTGGCCCGGAGTGGCCGGGCTGGCTCCTGAAAATCGGGCGACATACAGGATGCGCCTCCTGGTCCCCGCTGGCACCAGAGCAAATTCAGGCTGGATTGATATGCCAACGGAGTCCCCACAATCTGCCATCAAGGACGGGGATGGTGAGTTTTGGTTTCAGAGGAAAGGCCCGTTGTTTATGTTTGGGGGCCATAGGCCCGAGTGGGCTGGCTGGCTCCTGAAAATCCGCTAGACATAGGATGCCTCCTGACCTGCTGGCACCAGTGCCAACTCGGGCTGGTTTGATAGTGCCAACGGAGTCCCACAATCTGCCTTCAAGGACGGGGGCTGGTGAGTTTTGTTTCAGAGGAAAGGCCCGTTGTTTATATTTGGGGCCATAGGCCCCGGAGGGCCGGCTGGCTCCCTGAAAATCGGCGATACGCAGGATGCCTTCTCCCAGACCTGCTGGCACCAGTGCCAACTCGGGCTGGTTTGATAATGCCAACGGAGTCCCAACAATCTGCCATCAAGGAGCGGGCTGGTGAGTTTTGTTTCAGAGGGAAAGGCCCGTTGTTTGTGTTTGGGTCCATAGGCCCGAGTGGGCTACAGCTGGCCTTGGAAAATCGTGGGCGATACGCAGGGATGCTCTCTCCCCAGACCTGCTGGCACAAGTGCCAACTCGGGCTGGTTTGATAGTGCCAACGGAGTCCCACACCCGCTATCAAGGAGCGGGCTGGTGAGTTTTGTTTCTAGAGGGAAAGGCCTGCGAGCGCAGTTTAGCTTATAGGCGTGATGGCCGGTTGGTCTTGAAAAACGGGCGAGCACGCAGGATGCCTGCCAGACCCAAGCTGGCACCAGTGCCAACTCGGGCTGGTTTGATAGTGCCAACGGAGTCCCACAATCTGCCATCAAGGAGCGGGGCTGGTGAGTTTTGTTTCAGAGGGAAAGGCCCGTTGTTTATGTTTGGGTGCCATAGGCCTGGAGTGGCCGGCTGGCTCCTGAAAATCGGCGATACGCAGGATGCCTGCTGTGACCCAAGCTGGCACCAGTGCAAACTCGGGCTGGTTTGATAGTGCCAACGGAGTCCCACAATCTGCCATCAAGGCCCGGGCTGGTGAGTTTTGTTTCAGAGGGAAAGGCCCGTTGTTTTGTTTGGGGTCCATAGGCCCGAGTGGCGGGTTGGCTCCCGAAAATCGGCGATACGCAGGATGCCTCCCAGATCAAAGCTGGCACCAGTGCCAACTCGGGCTGGTTTGATAGTGCCAACGGAGTCCCACAATCTGCCATCAAGGAG